>NW_024719168.1:0-6838 GCF_018991925.1 Homarus americanus | reverse complement strand
ACCACACACACACACACACACACACACACACACACACACGGCCACTTGACACAACCACTCTTCCTGCTTACCTACCAGCCCCCCTTCCCACTGACTTAGTAGAGGAATTTTACGTAGCAAAACGCCTGGACAAACTAAAATTAAAACGCTCTACCACCCCCGTTGACTTACCAATGAAACTATTCAAGGAGTTCTCCCCGGAGCTTGCTAAACCCCTCTGCTCCATCATCAATGCTTCTCTCAGTCAAGCCAGATGCCCAGCTGACTGGAAGACCTCTTATGTATCACCAGTGCCCAAGTCAACCAGCCCACAATCCTTAAATCAGCTACGACCTATTGCAATCACCCCAATACCCAGCCTAATCTGTGAAAGTTTTATGTTTGACTGGGCTTATGCTGATATTGCAGGAGTCGTAGACCCTCAGCAATTTGGCAACATGAAACTTCCTCCACCACTCACTGTCTTGTCAGCTTGATTATATACCGCCATCTCGAGAAACGAAAACGTCTGTAGCTGTCGCCTTCATTGATTTCACTAAAGCGTTCGACGTAGTCGACCACAATATAATCATAAACAGTGCTTATTGACCCGCTTCGGAGAAGTTCCTATAACATGGCTTACAGACTTCCTCAGTGACCGACGCTGTTGCACGCTTCTCTGAGGGCTGTCTCCACCTTTCAGTCACTCACCTGTGGCGTCCCCAAGGCACCAAGATGGGACCACTCTGCTTCCTTATGCTCATCAATGATGCCTCAAGAGAAGCCCCCTGCTCGCTGGAAATATGTCGACGACTCTGATTATTGGGATCAGCGTCAACAATCTGGGCTCCCCAACTATACCGCCCTTCAGGATTTATTGAACAGTCTCCAAAACTGGGCCACCAACAACCATGTCACCATCAACCATACCAAGACCATGGTTATGCACATCAACCTCTCCTCCGGCATTGTCCCACCTCCTTCCATTACCCTAGGTCCGAACACACTCCAGGTTGTAGATTCCACGAAGCTCCTCGGCGTCACCATAGACAACAAACTAAATTGGAAACCACACGTCAGTGAAGTTGTCAAATCCTCCAGTTTCCGTCTCCACCTCCTCCGCCGACTCAAGTCCCTCGGAGTTCCTGCACACGAGCTCCTCAGTGTATACACAACATTCATACTTCCTAAGCTCACCTATGCCTCCCCCACCTGGTCTTCCTCCCTAAATGCCACACAACGTAAACACCTAGAAAAAGTGCAAAAGAGGGCATGCAAGATTATTCTCTCCCCTTCCTACTCCACATATCAAGAAGCGCTCAACACACTGACCCTTTCGACTCTCACTGACCATCACCACGACCTCATCTGCAAATTTGGTAAGAAGCTTCTACACCATCCCCGACACCGGCTCCTACTACCACCTGAGATCCCCTGTCCGAGAATTGCTGTTCGACACCACAACCGCATCCAGCCCATACGTGCACGAACTGATCGCTATAAGAACAGCCCAGTCCCAACCATTGTAAAAATTATCAATAACATGTAATAAATCAGTGTATTCACTCCCAGTAAACACTGCTCCTACACTGTCACTATGTTGAAATGAACTGTAGTTTGAGCTGATCCCCATCTAAGTTACTATATGTCTTATTTGTGTCACTTATGTCATTTTGTGGTTATTTGTAATTCGTAACCATTCCCCAAATATGTAACTGTATATTTTCAGCCTTCTGGCTGCCGCTTCTTTCAATAAAACCGTTAATTATTATTATTATTATTATATTACACACACACACACACACACACACACACACCAGTTTTACCCACATTATCACCAGACTATCGGCATACCTGGTCGGTGGACACCTGCCTCCTCCTCCTCCCTCACTATTAACAAGAAGCACAATCAACCGCCAACCGCAAAGCAAATTATTTTTATAATTGCTGCAGAGAATTAACATGGGCAGCTTTATATAATGGACTCTATGGAGAGGAAAGTCCATTATATCATGGGTTCATTACATATAAAACCCCATCTAATGAACTATATAGAGATGAAAGTCCATTATATCAAGGGTTCGTTAGATACGAAACCTCCATCTAATGAACTAAATAGAGATGAAAGTCCATTATATCAAGGGTCCATTAGATATGAATCCTCCATCTAGCGGAACATAAGGGGAGAGAAGTTAATTACATAGAGGTTACACCTAACATACCTTGGTAACTTACAACACCGACTCATCATAACCAAGAACTCTATGAAAAAAATTGATACAAGAAAAATTTGATCTTAACCTCCAGAAAATTCCTCAAAAATGGAGTAATTTGAACTTTGTATTTCTATAGATTCTGTTAAGAGTAAATAAAGTCCGTGGGCCCGGGGATGCAACATTAACGCTTCTTCAGTCGACAAATACTTTTACCAGTGACCATTCCATACATTACTTACCCAAAACCCAAATTAACACGAACCCATACCCAAGTGCTGGAACGCTGGAAAGTTTTAAAAGGAGGCTAGATGGATTCATGGTTGATTGAGAGTGGTAGTAACTCTCGACAGGAGCTGACATGCACAGGCCAAGCGGCCTATTGCAGACTCCTTATTTTCTTATATTTAACACCTAATTAACACCAATCTAGGTATAATTAATCTATATAACCCATTTTAATTATCTCACCAATATGTCCAGGAGACGTTCGTTGATCCTGTTCTCCGTCACAATCGAGGGATCCTCCATAACAATCATTTAAGCGGTGGTAAGATATCATGTTCCAACTACTACAACACCATTATTCTTCTAGACTCTAGAGTTTACACCTGTAACGTCAAACTCATTCAACCAAGACGTCTTACTTTATTATGTTTAAACTATTACCACGAACTTTTCTTAATTATGTTCAAGTCCACGAATATTTATATTTATTCGTTTTTAGTTACAAATCGGTTTTAATCTATCTTAAATTATTATTATATATATATATATATATATATATATATATATATATATATATATACTTCATTTTTAGTCCATATAACACGCTGACATTGAACATATAATCAACGACCTCACCAGCCAGGAATCGAACCCTCGACCTACTGGGTGGGACTAGGAGCTACCGACCAACCCACAAGGACACTAAAAGCAGTCCTAGACTCTGCTATATTTCACACAAAGCCTGTTCATTGAGCTGATGGCGCAGTGAACCTCATTGGGAACTGCCCGTGCCTCGTATGCGGTGTCAGTAGCATTTTACCTCGTGTTTCATACCAATCACCGCCAACCAATCACCTTGGAAACCAATAGTTGGCGAGTATTGAAATAATCATTGAGAAAAATGTCATTAAAATATTCCAAACGTCACTACGACCACTAATTATTCTGCAATCGAACTGTCGATACTAGATTCGGAATCTGCATGCTCAGGAGTACCTATATTGAGATTTTGAAAACAATCTCAAATTTGTCTTGGCACTGAAAAAAATTGTAAGCCTTATGTATTTTTTCACCCAAATATGATTTTCTCGAAGACTTAAAATTTGTTGGGATTAATTTCAGTAACTAAGTACATCCAGAAGAACATAAAAACGCCAACCAATCACCTTGGAAACCAATAGATGGCGAATATTGAAATAATCATTGAGAAAAATGTCATTAAAATATTCCAAGCGTCATTATGACCACTAATTATTCCGCAATCGAACTGTCGATACTAGATTCGGAATTAGCATGCTCAGGAGTACCTATACTGAGATTTTGAACAAAATCGCATATGTTACGATTTGTTTCGGTAATGAAAAAATTGTAAGGGGGGACCCAACGTGTTTTTTCACCTGATGATTAACGCCTCAATGCTACCTTGAGGGTTAAAATGTTAATACTGTGGTGGCCTATCTTCAAGTGATAAATATTTATCATCCCAACAACTCACCAAGTTGGTATATGGAACGCATGACTCACTTCCTTTGTCAGATGAGTGGTGATCTACCCGAACGCTACCTCGTGACCATCTGGTGAACTAGTCCAGCCGTTGTTTCTTCTTGATTACATGTGTGTAAAAATGAAGCTCAATGTTTATCGAATATCATCAGTGTTGTTTTTTTTTACCTTACAGTGAGAGGACATCACTAAAGTTCACCTTGTACTGTACTCTGTATTATTGACTGTAAAGTTCTTTCTCTCTGACTATGAAATTCTTTTCTCTTGATGCTCCACCCCAACATAAACATATTTACTACTTAGTTTTTGTCTTTATTCAAGAGTCTTCAGGTCATTACACCCACTAATCCTCTACTACAGTTTCATCACAACATTTCTTACATTTTTTTAATAAAAGAATTAAGCCCCCATCACTAGTATTGTGTTTTTTGTGATTGTGTGAGCAGTGTAACCTCACTCGCTGTTTCCTGTCCTGTAACCACGCCCTAATCCTTTGATGCCATGTGCTTCTACCTTTCTAATTAGTCTTTCGTGGGGGACTCTGTTCCTGGAAACCCAATTGCAAATAAAAATATCGTAAATCAGGTTGATTATAACATGGGGCTCAATGGGATAGGTTCCTGGCCAGTCAGACACGCTAAAACACAATTAAACAACACTCACCCCATCATTAAGAAGTCTTGTAATCATCAAACATCCCCATCAAGGCTAAAAGGGACGCTTAAGGACACATCAACCTGAGTCCCACATAGACTTTGGGCGAGTCTCAATAGTAGGAACTGGAGGTGTCGCCTTAAAAATGATGAGTAAAATGCTTGCCAGACATTTTCAGATAATTAACGGCACTAAGTCCTGTAGATATATGAGACAAATATGCTGTAATATGTAACTGTACTATTTACCATTATTGATTCAGGTCTCTGTATTATATGTTATAATCATACTCCCTTTTGTCACTGAATGTTAGTTCATGTTTTAGGCACATGCGCGCTGTACGCGCATGCGCAGATAGAGATACCGGGAGATTCCAAGACAGGACCCTGTTTCCCTGTCTTAACTCTTTTGTGTGTTTGTCCCAGAAATAGAACTTACGAACTTGACACCAGTGTGTTTCCTTCACCCCTGATTGGAAGTATCACCTGGGTCTCCCACATGGCGCAGTGTTTAGCTGGGACATCACATTATTCAGAATTGAGTGGACACAGAATCTCTCGAGCCGCCATCTTGTCAACTCCTCCTGCCGAGCCGATCTCGGATAAGATATTCCTGGATTTGCAGTGCAGTGTTGTGCAGTGCTTTTTCAGTGTTGTGTGTGCCTTAGTGTCTTTAAAGTGTTTCCTGTGTTCCTGCACTTTTTACAAAAGAGGAAGCCTATTTAAGACCTATGGGAGAGCTCAAGTTTTGACATCCTTCCCGCTCCACGTGTCGACTGCACTGGCGAGTGAGCTAGCCATCCCGCGCTAGCCGCCTGCCCGAGTACACGCACGAACGAACGCACACACACACACTCACACATGCTCGCAGATATCTTCCATTTAAAGACGATTGCTCTTCTGCTCACTTATTAATTACAGTAATTGTGAGAGAAATAAACCAGGCCATATGGAAGATCAGGAATTTATTGGGTTTTCCTCAGATACCCAACAAGCCCAACTTCAGACGGATGTCAGTACTAGTGGACTCCAAGTGGATCAAGCGGCCCCACCCACCCTAGCCCCCACTCACACGTCCGCATCTGCCAAGGTGTCGACTTCCTTCATTTAATTCAGTTTTGGAAGAAAACCGACGACAAGACGACATCAGGAGGCGACAGGAAGACGATGAACGAAGACGTGAAGAGGATCACAGACGTCAACAAGAAATGCCAGATTCAGTGCCATTATCGAGTTGCTGGCACCTGTTACCCTTCAAGCAGCACTACACCTGCCTCTTCGTCCACAGGTGCACCTGCAGGTCCTCTCCAACTTTTGCCCCCACCACAGAAAGCACTTCGCTCAGAGTCACCGCCACTCAAGCTGATGCCTCGTTCCAGGTATTCCGTGAATGGCGTCGGAGGTGGGACGATTATTCGATGATGGTCGATTTATCGAGGATACTAGGAGAAACAGCGATCCATGAGGATGTGTTCACCCTAGAGACGCAACGTTAACCCAGAATAATGGGCCTCGCAAATGAAACCCACCATGATTTGTTTCGCCCGCCGATTTCACACTCTGGTATCTACCGCCGAGAGGCCGGACACCGCACTTTACTGAGGGTACCAGATTGGCACGACACGCACGCCTTCTACCCCAGCCCCCACCAGCCACCCCTGCTAAACGCTACCTACCCTGAGGCTCATACCCACTCCAGGCCTGTCAATACCCCAACAACAACGATAATTTAATTAGTCACGCCGCACGGCTCGAACGCCGCGCCACCGGTCAGCTGGCTACCGCCAACGCCCGGTCGGCTGGTCAGCCACGCGTCCCCAGCGGCATACCGATTTACCCGCACCAGGCGACACGCGCGTTGTCGCATCTGAAATCTACGCCCATCGCCCCCCATCACGCCTACCAGCGCGACGCCCATTGGTGCCCACCTCCACGAAAATACCGATGGTTTGACGAGCGCCATAGGAACTCATCTATCGACATCGATGACCCATGCCCAGCCCTACCCACACCCACCCCAAAAGTGCACACCAAAGAAGCACCCTCACCACCCGCACCTGGCACCCACCAGACCGTTCACGAACTAAAACACCCATAAGGGTATTCGGCGGATTCCTGGAAATTGCAAGGACTCGGGATTTACCTCTAAGCAATTTGATTCGGATTCTTCAAGCTGTTCATGCGGGGTTTGGTAAACAAGTTGGTTGAGTTTCATTCCTGACATTACCAAGTGCAGTACAGCCCCTTACGCCCTGATGAGTC
>NW_024719167.1:0-27233 GCF_018991925.1 Homarus americanus | reverse complement strand
CCCTGGTCGAGTATAGCAAAGTCCCCTGATCGAGTATAACAAAGCCTCCTGATCGAATATAACAAACTCACCTGATCGAGTACAACAAGGTATCCTGATCGAGTATAACAAAGTTTTCTAATCGAGTATAACAAAGTATCCTGGTCGAGTATAACAATGTCCCCTGTTCGAGTCTAACAAAGTCCCCTTAAAAGTACAATAAATTCCCCTTATCGAGTATAACAAAATCCCCTTATCGAGTAAAACAAAGTCCCCTAATCGAGTATAAAAATGGCGCCTGGTCGATTATAGCAAAGTCCCCTGGTCGAGTATAACAAAGCACCCTGATCGAGTATAACAAAGTCCCCTGATCGATTATAACAAAGTCCCATGGTCGAGTATAACAAAGGGCCCTGATCGAGTAAGGCAAAGTCCCCTGGTTGAGTATAACAAAGTCTCCTGATCGAGTATAACAAAGCCCCCTGGACGAGTATAACAAAGTCCCCTTAACCGAGTATAACAAAGTCCCCTTAACCGAGTATAACAAAGACCCCTGATCGAGTATAACATATCCCCTGATCAAGTATAACAAAGTCCTCTGGTCGAGTATAAAAAAGTCCTCTCATCGCGTATAACAAAGTCCCTTGGTCGAGTATAACATAGTCATCTGATCGAGTATAACACAGTCCCCTGATCGAGTATAACATATCCCCTGATCGAGTATAATAAAGTCCCCTGGTCGAGTATAACAAAGCCTCCTCATCGAGTATAACAAAGGCCCACTAATCGAGTATAACAAAGCCCTCTGGTCGAGTAAAAAAAGTCCCCTGATCGCATATAACAAAGTCCCCTGGTCGATTATAACAAAGTCCCCTCATCGAGTATAACAAAGGCCCCTCATCGAGTCCAAAAAAAGGCCCCTAGTCGAGTATAACAAAGTCCTCTGATCTACTATAACAAAGGCCCCTCATCGAGTACAACAAAGGCCCCTCATCGAGTATAACAAAGTCCCTTGATCGAGTATAACAAAGCCGCCTAATCGAGAATAACAAAGTATCCTGTTCGAATATAACAATGTCCCGTGTTCGAGTCTAACAAAGTCCCCTTATCGAGTACAACAAATTCCCCTTACCGAGTATAACAAAGTCCCCTTATCGAGTAAAACAAAGTCCCCTAATCGAGTATAAAAAAGGCCGCTGGTCGAGTATAACAAAGTCCCCTGATTGAGTATAACAAAAGTCCCCTGATCGAGTATAACAAAGTCCCCTGATCGAGTATAACAAAGTCCCCTGATCGATTATAACAAAGTCCCCGGGTCGAGAGTATAACAAAGGCCTGATCCCGAGTAAGACAAAGTCCCTGATGAGTATAACAAAGTCCTGATCGGTATAACAAAGCCCCCTGGACAGAGTATAACAAAGAGGCCACATAACCAAAAGGTATAACAAAGTCCCTTAACCGGTATAACAAGTCCTGATCAGTATAACATATCCCTGATCCAGAGTATAACCTGATCGAGTACAACAAGGTATCCTGATCGAGTATAACAAAGTTTTCTAATCGAGTATAACAAAGTATCCTGGTCGAGTATATCAATGTCCCCTGTTCGAGTCTAACAAAGTCCCCTTAAAAGTACAATAAATTCCCCTTATCGAGTATAACAAAATCCCCTTATCGAGTAAAACAAAGTCCCCTAATCGAGTATAAAAATGGCGCCTGGTCGATTATAGCAAAGTCCCCTGGTCGAGTATAACAAAGCACCCTGATCGAGTATAACAAAGTCCCCTGATCGATTATAACAAAGTCCCATGGTCGAGTATAACAAAGGGCCCTGATCGAGTAAGGCAAAGTCCCCTGGTTGAGTATAACAAAGTCTCCTGATCGAGTATAACAAAGCCCCCTGGACGAGTATAACAAAGTCCCCTTAACCGAGTATAACAAAGTCCCCTTAACCGAGTATAACAAAGACCCCTGATCGAGTATAACAAAAGTCCCCGGATCGAGTATAACAAAAGTCCCTGATCAGGTATAAACAAAAGTCCCTGATCGATTATAACAAGTCCCGGGTGAGAGTATAACAAGGGGCCCTGATCGAGTAAAGACAAAGTCCCTGATAGAGGTATAAGCAAAGTCCCTGATCGGGTTAACATATCCCTGATCAGGTATAACAGAGATCCTGGTCGAAAGGAGTATAACAAAGGGCACTGATGGATTATAACAAAATCCCTGATCGAGTATAACAAGCCCTCATCGAGTATAGCAAAGTCCATTGGTCAAGTATAAGAAAGACCCCTGATCGAGAATAACATATCCCCTGATCGAGTATAGCAAAGTCTTCTCGTCGAGTATTACAAAGTCCCCTGATCGAGTATATCATATCGCCTGATCGAGTATAACAAAGTCCCTGGTGGAGTATAACAAAGTCCCCTGATCGAGTACAACAAGGTATCCTGGTCGAGGATAACAAAGTTTTCTAATCGAGTATAACAAAGCCCCCTGGTCGAGTATAACAAAGTCCCCTTATCGAGTATAATAAAAGTCCCCTGACTGAGTATAACAAAGTCCCCTGATCGAGTATAAAAAAGTCCCCTGGTCCAGTAATAGAAATTCCTTGATCGAGTATAAAAAAGTCCCCTGGCCCAGTATAACAAAGGGCCCTGATCAAGTATAACAAAGTCCCCTGATCAAGTATAAAAAGTCCCCTGGTCGAGTATAACAAAGTCCCCTGATCAAGTATAAAGAAGTCGCCTGACCGAGTATAACAAAGTCTCCTGATCGGGTATAACTAAACCCCCTGCTCGTGTATAACAAAGTCCCCTGATCGAATATACCAAAGTCCCCTGATCGAGTATAACAAAGGCCGCTGATAGAGTCCAAAAAAGGCCCCTAAGCGAGTATAACAAAGTCCCCTAATCTAGTATAACAAAGGCCCCTCATCGAGTATAACAAAGACCCCTGATTGCGTGTAACAAAGTCCCCTGGTCGAGTAAAACAAAGTCCCCTAACCGAGTATAACAAAGGCCCCTCATTGAGTATAACAACGTCCATTGGTCAAGAATAAAAAAGTCCCCTGGTCGAGTATAACAAAGTCCCCAAATCAAGTATAACAAAGTCCCCTGATCGAGTATAACAAAGTCCCCTCATCGAGTATAACATATCACCTGATCAAGTATAACAAATTCCTCTGGTCGAGTATAACAAAGTCCCCTGATCGAGTATAACAAAGTCTCCAGGTCGAGTATAACAAAGTCACCTGATCAAGTATAGCAAAGTCCCCTGATCGAGTATAACAAAGCCTCCTGATCGAGTATAAATAAGTCCCATGATCGAGTATAACAAAGCCCCCTGCTCGAGTGTAACAAAGTCCCCTGGCCCAGCATAACGAAGTCCCCAGATCGATTATAACAAAGTCCCCTGGTCGAGTATAGCAAAGGGCCCTGATCAAGTAAGACAAAGTCCCCTGATCGAGTATAACAAAGTCCCATGATCGAGTATAGCATACCGTCTGATCGAGAATAACAAAGTCTCCTGGCCCAGTATAACAAAGTCCCCAGATCGGGCATAACAAAGTCCCCTGATCGAGTAAAACAAAGCCCCATGGACGAGTATAACAAAGTCCCCTGATCGAGTATAATGTATCCCCTGGTCGAGTATAACAAAGGGCCCTGATCGAGTAAGACAAAGTCCCCTGATCGAGTAAAACAAAGCCCCCTGGACGAGTATAACCAAGTCCCCTGATCGAGTGTATAATATCCCCTGATCGAGAATAACAAAGTCCCCCGATCGATTATAATAAAGGCCTCTGGTCGAGTATGAGAAAGTCCCCTCATCAAGTATAAAAAAGTCCCCTGGTCGAGAATAGCAAAGTCCCTTGGTCGAATATAACAAAAGACCCTCATCGAGTATAGCAAAGTCCATTGGTCAAGTATAAGAAAGACCCCTGATCGTGTATAACATATCCCCTGATCGAGTATAAAAAAGTCTTCTCGTCGAGTATAACAATGTCCCCTGATCGAGTATATCATATCGCCTGATCGAGTATAACAAAGTCCCTGGTGGAGAATAACAAAGTCCCCTGATCGAGTACAAGAAGGTATCCTGGTCGAGTATAACAAAGTTTTCTAATCGAGTATAACAAAGCCCCCTCGTCAAGTATAACAAAGTCCCCTGATCGAGTATAACAAAAGTCCCCTGACTGAGTATAATAAAGTCCCCTGATCGAGTATAAAAAAGTCCCCTGGTCCAGTATTAGAAATTCCCCTGATCGAGTATAAGAAAGTCCCCTGGCCCAGTATAACAAAGTCCCCAGATCGTGCATAACAAAGTCCCCTGGTCGAGTATAGCAAAGGGCCCTGATCAAGTATAACAAAGTCCCCTGATCAAGTATAAAAAGTCCCCTGGTCGAGTATAACAAAGTCCACTGATCAAGTATAATAAAGTCCCCTGATCGAGTATAACAAAGTCTCCTGGTCGAGTATAGCAAAGTCCCCTGATCGAGTATAACAAAGCCTCCTGATCGAGTATAACAAAGTCCCCTGATCGAGTATAACAAAGTCCCCTGATCGAGTATAACAAAGGCCGCTGATCGAGTCCAAAAAAGGATCATAAGTGAGTATAACAAAGTCCCCTGATCTAGTATAACAAAGGCCCCTCATCGAGTATAACAAAGAACCCTGATTGCGTGTAACAACGTCCCCTGTTCGAGTATAACAAAGTCCCCTGGTCGAGTATAACAAAGTCCCCTGATCGAGTATAAGAAAGGCCCCTCATTGAGTATAACAACATCCATTGGTCATGTATAAAAAAGTCCCCTGGTCGAGTATAACAAAGTCCCCTAATCAAGTATAACAAAGTCCCCTGATCGAGTATATAATATCCCCTGATCGAGAATAACAAAGTCCCTGGTGGAGTATAACAAAGTCCCCTGATCGAGTATAACAAAGTCTCCTGGTCGAGTATAACAAAGTTTTCTAATCGAGCATAACATATTCCCTTGGTCGAGTATAACAAAGTCATCTGATCGAGTATAACAAAGTCCCCTGATCGAGTATAACTTAGTCCCCTAATCAAGTATAACAAAGTCCCCTGATTGAGTATAAAAAAGTCCCCTGATCGAGTATAACATATCCCCTGATCGAGTATAACAAAGTCCCCTGGTCGAGTATAACAAAGCCCCCTCGTCGAGTATAACAAAGGCCCCTAATCGAGTATAACAAACTCCCCTGATCGAGTATAACAACGTCCCCTGATCGAGTATAACAAAGTCCTCCGATCGATTATAATAAAGGCCTCTGGTCGAGTATGAGAAAGTCCCCTCATCAAGTATAAAAAAGTCCCCTGGTCGAGAATAGCAAAGTCCCTTGGTCGAATATAACAAAAGCCCCTCATCGAGTATAGCAAAGTCCATTGATCAAGTATAAGAAAGACCCCTGATCGAGTATAACATATCCCCTGATCGAGTATAAAAAAGTCTTCTCGTCGAGTATAACAAAGTCCCCTTATCTAGTATAACAAAGGCCCCTCATCGAGTATAACAAAGAGCCCTGATTGCGTGTAACAAAGTCCCCTGGTCGAGTATAACAAAGTCCCCTGGTCGAGTATAACAAAGCTCCCTCATCGAGTATAACAAAGGCCCCTCATTGAGTATAACAACGTCCATTGGTCAAGTATAATAAAGTCCCCTGGTCGAGTATAACAAAGTCCCCTGATCGAGTATAACAAAGTACTCTAGTCGAGTATATAAAAGTCCCTGATGTAGTATAACAAAGTCCCCTGGTCTAGTATAACAAAGTCCCCTCATCGAGTATAACAAAGGCCCCTCATCGAGTATAACAAAGTCCATTGGTCAAGTATAAAAAAGTTCCCTGGTCGAGTATAACAAAGTCTCCTGATCGAGTATGACAAAGTCCCCTGATCGAGTATACCAAAGCCCCCTGCTCGAGTATAACAAAGTCCCCTGATCGAGGATATCTTAGACCCTGATCGAGTATGACAAAGGCCCCTCGTCAAGTCCAAAAAAGGCCCCTAGTCGAGTATAACAAAGTCCTCTCATCTACTATAACAAATGCCTTTCATCGAGTATAACAAAGGACCCTCATCGAGTATAAAAAGTCCCTTGATCGAGTATAACAATGTCCCCTGTTCGAGTATAACAAAGTCTCCTAATCGAGTATAAAAAAGGCCCCTGATCGAGTATAACAAAGTCCCCTGATTGAGTATAACAAAACTCCCCTGATCGAGTATAACATATCCCCTGATCGAGTATATCAAAATCATCTGCTCGAGTATAAAAAAGTCCCCTGGTCGAGTATAACAAAGTCCCCTGATCGAGTATAACAAAGGCCCCTCATTGAGTATAACAAAGTCCATTGGTCAGGTACAAAAAAGTCCCCTGGTCGAGTATAACAAAGTCCCTAAATCGAGTAAAACAAAGCCCTCTGGTCGAGTATAAAAAATTCCCCTGATCGAGTATAACAAAGTCCCCTGGTCGACTATAACAAAGTCCTCTGGTCGAGTGTAAAAAAGTCCCCTGATCGAGTATAACAAAGTCCCCTAATAGAGTATAACAAAGGCCCCTCATCGAGTATAGCAAAGTCCATTGGTCAAATATAGGAAAGTCCACTGAACGAGTATAACAAACTCCCCCGATCGAGTATAACAAAGTCCTCTGGTCGAGTATAAAAAAGTCCCCTGATCGCGTATAACAAAGTCCCCTGGTCGAGTATAACAAAGTCCCCTGATCGAGTATACAAAGGCCCCTCATTGGGTATAACAAAGTCCATTGGTCGAGTATAGCAAAGTCCCCTGGTCGAGTATAACAAAGCCCCCTCATCGAGTATAACAAAGGCCAGTAATCGAGTATAACAAAGTCCCCTGATCGAGTACAACAAAGTCCCCTGTTTGAGTTAAGAAAGTCCCCTGGTTGAGTATAACAAAGTCCCCTGATCGAGCATAACATATATCCTGATCAAGTTTAACAAAGTCCTCTGGTCGAGTATAAAAAAGTCCCCTGATCGCGTATAACAAAGTCCCCTGGTCGAGTATAACAAAGTCCCCTGATCGAGTATACAAAGGCCCCTCATTGAGTATAACAAAGTCCATTGGTCAAGTATAAAAAAGTCCCCTGGTCGAGTATAACAAAGTAACCTGATCGAGTATAACAAAGTACCCTGATCGAGTATAACAAAGCCCCCTGCCGGAGTATAAGAAAGTCCCTTGATCGAGTATAACAAAGTCTTCTCGTCGAGTATAACAAAGTCTTCTCTTCGAGTATAACAAAGTCCCCTGATCGAGTATAACATATCGCCTGATCGAGTATAACAAAGTCCCAGGTGGAATATAACAAAGTCCCCTGAGCGAGTACAACAATGTATCTTGGTCGAGTATAACAAAGTTTTCTAATCGAGTATAACAAAGGCCCCTGGTCGAGTATAAGAAAGTCCTCTAATCGAGTATAACAAAGTCCCCTTATCGAGTAAAACAAAGTCCCCTAATCGAGTATGAAAAAGGCCCCTGGTCGAGTATAACAAAGTCCCCTGATTGAGTATAACAAAAGTCCCCTGATTGAGTATAACAAAGTCCCCTAATCGAGTATAACAAAGTCCCCTGATCGATTATAACAAAGTCCCCTGGTCGAGTATAACAAAGGGCCCTGATCGAGTAAGACAAAGTCCCCTGATAGAGTTTAACAAAGTCCCCTGATTGAGTATAACAAAAGTTCCCTGATCGAGTATAGCAAAGTCCCCTGGTCGAGCATAACAAAGTCCCATGATCGAGTATAACAAAGTCCCCTGATCGATTATAACAAAGTCCCCTGGTCGAGTATAACAAAGGGCCCTGATCGAGTAAGACAAAGTCCTCTGATCGAGTATAACAAAGTCCCCTGATCGAGTAAAACAAAGCCCCCTGGACGAGTATAACAAAGTCCCCTGATCGAGTATAACATATCCCCTGATCGAGTATAAAAAAGACCCTGGTGGAGTATAACAAAGTCCACTCAACGAGTATAACAAAGTCTCCTGGTCGAGTATAGCAAAGTTTTGTAATCGAGCATAACAAATTTCCTTGGTCGAGTATAACAAAGTCATCTGATAGAGTATAACAAAGTCCCCTGATCGAGTATAACTTAGTCCCCAAATCAAGTATAACAAAGTCCCCTGATCGAGTATAACAAAGTCCCCTGATCGAGTATAACATATTCCCTGTTCGAGTATAACAAAATCCCCTGGTCGAGTATAACAAAGCCCCCTCATCGAGTATAACAAAGGCCCCTAATCGAGTATAACAAAGTCCCCTGGTTGAGTATAACAAAGTCCCCTGATCGAGTATAACAAAGTCCCCTGGTTGAGTATAACAAAGTTCCCTGATCGAGTATAACATATCCCCTGATTGAGTATAACAAAGTCCTATGGTCGAGTAAAAAAAAGTCCCCTGGTCGAGTATAACAAAGTCCCCTCATCGAATATAACAAAGGCCCCTCATTGAGTATAACAAAGTCCATTGGTCAAGTATAATAAAGTCCCCTGGTCGAGTATAACAAAGTTCCCTGATCGAGTATAATAAAGTCCTCTGGTCGAGTATAAAAAAGTCCCTGATTGAGTATAACAAAGTCCCCTTGTCGAGTATAACAAAGTCCCCTGATCGAGTATAACAAAGGCCCCTCGTCGAATCCAAAAAAGGCCCCTAGTCGAGTATAACAAAGTCCCCTGATCAAGTATAATAAGGTACTCGGGTCGAGTATAAAAAAGTCCCTGATTGAGTATAACAAAGGACCCTCATCGAGTATAACAAAGTCCCTTGATCGAGTATAACAAAGCCGCCTAATCGAGTATAACAAAGTATCCTCGTCGAGTATAACAATGTCCCCTGTTCGAATCTAACAAAGTCCCCTTATCGAGTATAACAAATTCCCCTTATCGAGTATAACAAAGTCACTTGATCGAGTATAACAAAGCCGCCTAATCGAGTATAAAAAAGTATCCTGGTCGAGTATAACAATGTCCCCTGGTCGAGTATAACAAAGTCCCCTGATCAAGTATAACAAAGTACTCTGGTCGAGTAAAAAAAAGTCCCTGATTGAGTATAAAAAAGGCCCCTGGCCGAGTATAACAAAGTCCCCTGATCAAGTATAACACAGGTCCCCTGCTCGAGTATAACAAAGTCCCCTGATCGAGTATAACAAAGTCTCCTGATCGATTATAACAAAGACCCCTGGACGAGTATAACAAAGTCCCCTTAACCGAGTATAACTAAGTCCCCTGATCGAGTCTAACATATCCCCTGATCGAGTATAACAAACTCCCCTAATCGAGTATAACAAAGTTCCCTAATCGAGTATAACAAAGTCTCCTGGACGAGTATAAGAAAGTCCTCTGGTCGAGTATAAAAATGTCCCCTGATCGAGTATAACAAAGTCCCCTGATCGAATATCACAAAGTCCCCTGGTGGAGTATAGCAAAGTCCCCTAGTCGAGTATAAGAAAGCCCCCTCATCGAGTATAACAAAAGCTCCTAATCGAGTATAACAAAGTCCCCTGATCGAGTATAACAAAACCCCCTGCTCGAGTATAACAAATCACCTGATCGAGTATAACAAAGTCCCCTGATCGAGTATAACAAAGGCCGCTGATCGAGTCTAAAAAAGGCCCCTAAGCGAGTATAAGAAAGTCCCCTGATCTAGTATAACAAAGGCCCCTCATCGAGTATAACAAAGAACCCTGATTGCGTGTAACAAAGTCCCCTGGTCGAGTATTAGAAAGTCCCCTGGTCGAGTATAACAAAGTCCCCTGATCGAGTATAACAAAGGCCCCTCATTGAGTATAACAACAACCATTGGTCAAGTATAAAATAGTCCCCTGGTCGACTATAACAAAGTCCCATAATCAAGTATAACAAAGTCCCCTGATCGAGTACAACAAAGTCCCCTGTTTGAGTTAAGAAAGTCCCCTGGTTGAGTATAACAAAGTCCCCTGATCGAGCATAACATATCTCCTGATCAAGTTTAACAAAGTCCTCTGGTCGAGTATAAAAAAGTCCCCTGATCGCTTATAACAAAGTTCCCTGGTCGAGTATAACAAAGTCCCCTGATCGAGTATAACAAAGGTCCCTCATTGAGTATAACAAAGTCCATTGGTCAAGTATAAAAAAGTCCCCTGGTCGAGTATAAGAAAGTCCCTTGATCGAGTATAACAAAGTCTTCTCGTCGAGTATAACAAAGTCTTCTCGTCGAGTATAACAAAGTCCCCTGATCGAGTATAACATATCGCCTGGTCGAGTATAACAAAGTCCCAGGTGGAATATGACAAAGCCCCCTGATCGAGTACAACAATGTATCTTGGTCGAGTATAACAAAGTTTTCTAATCGAGTATAACAAAGGCCCCTGGTCGAGTATAACAAAGTCCTCTAATCGAGTATAACAAAGTCCCCTTATCGAGTAAAACAAAGTCCCCTAATCGAGTATGAAAAAGGCCCCTAATCGAGTATAACAAAGTCCCCTGATCGATTATAACAAAGTCCCCTGGTCGAGTATAACAAAGGGCCCTGATCGAGTAAGACAAAGTCCCCTGATAGAGTATAACAAAGTCCCCTGATTGAGTATAACAAAAGTCCCCTGATCGAGTATAGCAAAGTCCCCTGGTCGAGCATAACAAAGGGCCCTGATCGAGTAGACAAAGTCCTCTGATTGAGTATAACAAAGTCCCCTGATCGAGTAAAACAAAGCCCTTTGGACGAGTATAACAAAGTCCCCTGATCGAGTATAACATATCCCCTGATCGAGTATAACAAAGTTCCCTGGTCGAGTATAACAAAGCCCCCTCATCGAGTATAACAAAGGCCCCTCATTGAGTATAACAACGTCCATTGGTCAAGTATAATAAAGTCCCCTGGTCGAGTATAACAAAGTCCCCTGATCGAGTATAACAAAGTATTCCCCTGGTTCGAGTATAACAAAGTCCCCTGATCGAGTATAACATATCCCCTGATCGAGTATAACAAAGTTCCCTGGTCGAGTATAACAAAGCCCTCTCATCGAGTATAACAAAGGCCCCTCATTGAGTATAACAACGTCCATTGGTCAAGTATAATAAAGTCCCCTGGTCGAGTATAACAAAGTCCCCTGATCGAGTATAACAAAGTACTCTGGTCGAGTATAAAAAAGTCCCTGATTGAGTATAACAAAGTCCCCTGGTCGAGTATAACAAAGTTCCCTCATCGAGTATAACAAAGGCCCCTCATCGAGTATAACAAAGTCCATTGGTCAAGTATAAAAAAGTTCCCTGGTCGAGTATAACAAAGTCCCCTGATCGAGTATGACAAAGTCCCCTGATCGAGTATAACAAAGCCCCCTGCTCGAGTATAACAAAGTCCCATGATCGAGGATAACAAAGACCCTGATCAAGTATAACAAAGGCACCTCGTCAAGTCCAAAAAGGCCCCTAGTCGAGTATAACAAAGTCCACTCATCTACTAAAACAAAGGCCCCTCATCGAGTATAACAAAGGACCCTCATCGAGTATAACAAAGTCCCTTGATCGACTATAACAATGTCCCCTGTTCGAGTCTAACAAAGTCCCCTTATCGAGAATAACAAATTCCCCTTATCGAGTATAACAAAGTCCCCTTATCGAGTATAACAAAGTCTCCTAATCGAGTATAAAAAAGGCCCCTGGTCGAGTATAACAAAGTCCACTGAACGAGTATAACAAACTCCCCCGATCGAGTATAACAAATGCCTCTGGTCGAGTATGAGAAAGTCCCTGATAAAGTATAAAAAAGTCTCCTCGTCGAGTATATCAAAGTCCCCTGATCGAATATAACAAAGTCCCCTGGTCGAGTATAGCAAAGTCCCCTGGTCGAGTATAACAAAGCCCCCTCATCGAGAATAACAAAGGCCAGTAATCGAGTATAACAAAGTCCCCTGATCGAGTACAACAAAGTCCCCTGTTTGAGTTAAGAAAGTCCCCTGGTTGAGTATAACAAAGTCCCCTGATCGAGCATAACATATCTCCTAATCAAGTTTAACAAAGTCCTCTGGTCGAGTATAAAAAAGTCCCCTCATCGCTTATAACAAAGTCCCCTGGTCGAATATAACAAAGTCCCCTGATCGAGTATAACAAAGGCCCCTCATTGAGTATAGCAAAGTCCATTGGTCAAGTATAAAAAAGTCCCCTGGTCGAGTATAAGAAAGTCCCTTGATTGAGTATAACAAAGTCTTCTCGTCGAGTATAACAAAGTCTTCTCGTCGAGTATAACAAAGTCCCCTGATCGAGTATAACATATCGCCTGATCGAGCATAACAAAGTCCCAGAGGGAATATAACAATGTCCCCTGATCGAGTATAACAAAGTACTCTGGTCGAGTATAAAAAAGTCCCTGATTGAGTATAACAATGTCCCCTGGTCGAGTATAACAAAGTTCCCTCATCGAGTATAACAAAGGCCCCTCATCGAGTATAACAAAGTCCATTTGTCAAGTATAAAAAAGTTCCCTGGTCGAGTATAACAAAGTCCCCTTATCGAGTATGACAAAGTCCCCTGATCGAGTATAACAAAGCCCCCTGCTCGAGTATAACAAAGTCCCCTGATCGAGGATAACAAAGACCCTGATCGAGTATAACAAAGGCCCCTCGTCAAGTCCAAAAAGGCCCCTAGTCGAGTATAACAAAGTCCACTCATCTACTATAACAAAGGCAACTCATCGAGTATAACAAAGGACCCTCATCGAGTATAACAAAGTCCCTTGATCGACTATAACAATGTCCCCTGTTCGAGTCTAACAAAGTCCCCTTATCGAGTATAACAAATTCCCCTTATCGAGTATAACAAAGTCTCCTAATCGAGTATAAAAAAGGCCCCTGGTCGAGTATAACAAAGTCCCCTGATCGAGTATAACAAAAGTCCCCTGATCGAGTATAACAAATTCCCCTGATCGAGTATAACAAAGTCCTCTGATCTATTATAACAATGTCCCCTGGTCGAGTAAAACAAAGGGCCCTGATCGAGTAAGACAAAGTCCCCTGATAGAGTATAATAAAGTCCCTTGATCGAGTATAACAAAGACCCCTGGACGAGTATAACAAAGTCCCCTTAACCGAGTATAACAAAGTCCCCTGATCGAGTATAACAAATTCCCCTGTTCGAGTATAACAAAGTCCCCTGGTCGAGTATAACATATCCCTGATCAAGGATAACAAAGTCCTCTGGTCGAGTATAAAAAAGTCCCCTGATCGCGTATAACAAAGTCCCTTGGTCGAGTATAACAAAGTCATCTGATCGAGTATAACAAAGTCCCCTGATCGAATATAACATATCCCCTGATCGAATATAACAAATCGAATATAACAAAGTCCCCTGATCGAGTATAAAAAAGTACCCTGATCGAGTATAACAAAGTCTCCTGGTTGAGTATAACAAAGTCCCCTGATCGAGTATAACATATCCCCTGACCGAGTATAACAAAGTCCTCTTGTCGAGTAAAAAAAGTCCCCTGATCGGGTTTAACAAAGTCCCCTGGTCGAGTATAACAAAGTCATCTGATCGAGTATAACAAAGTCCCTTGGTCGAGTATAACAAAGTCATCTGATCGAGTATAACAAAGTCCCCTGATCGAATATAACATATCCCCTGATCGAATATAACAAAGTCCCCTGGTCGAATATAACAAAGCCCCCTCATCGAGTATAACAAAGTCCCTGATCGAATATAACATATCCCCTGATCGAATATAACAAAGTCCCCTGGTCGAATATAACAAAGCCCCCTCATCGAGTATAACAAAGGCCCCTGATCGAGTATAAAAAAGTACCCTGATCGAGTATAACAAAGTCTCCTGGTTGAGTATAACAAAGTCCCCTGATTGAGTATAACAAAACTCCCCTGATCGAGTATAACATATCCCCTGATCGAGTATATCAAAGTCATCTGCTCGAGTATAAATAAGTCCCCTAATCGCATATAACAAAGTCCCCTGGTTGAGTATAACAAAGTCCCCTGATCGAGTATAACAAAGGCCCCTCATTGAGTATAACAAAGTCCATTGGTCACGTATAAAAAAGTCTCCTGGTCGAGTGTAACAAAGTCCCCTAATCGAGTATAACAAAGTCCATTGTTCAGGTATAAAAAAGTCCTCTGGTCGAGTGTAACAAAGTCCCCTGGTCGAGTATAACAAAGTCCTCTGGTCGAGTATAAAAATGTCCCCTGATCGAGTATAACAAAGTCCCCTGATCGAGTATAACAAAGTCCTCTGGTCGAGTATAACAAATTCTCCTAATAGAGTATAACAAAGGCCCCTCATCGAGTATAGCAAAGTCCATTGGTCAAATATAGGAAAGTCCACTGAACGAGTATAACAAACTCCCCCGATCGAGTATAACAAATGCCTCTGGTCGAGTATGACAAAGTCCCCTGATAAAGTATAAAAATGTCTCCTCGTCGAGTATTTCAAAGTCCCCTGATCGAATATAACAAAGTCCCCTGGTCGAGTATAGCAAAGTCCCCTGGTCGAGTATAACAAAGCCCCCTCATCGAGTATAACAAAGGCCAGTAATCGAGTATAACAAAGTCCCCTGATCGAGTACAACAAAGTCCCCTGTTTGAGTTAAGAAAGTCCCCTAGTTGAGTATAACAAAGTCCGCTGATCGAGCATAACATATCTCCTGATCAAGTTTAACAAAGTCCTCTGGTCGAGTATAAAAGAGTCCCCTCATCGCTTATAACAAAGTCCCCTGGTCGAGTATAACAATGTCCCCTGATCGAGTATAACAAAGGCCCCTCATTGAGTATAACAAAGTCCATTGGTCAATTATAAAAAAGTCCCCTGGTCGAGTATAAGAAAGTCCCTTGATCGAGTATAACAAAGTCTTCTCGTCGAGTATAACAAAGTCTTCTCGTCGAGTATAACAAAGTCCCCTGATCGAGTATAACATATCGCCTGATCGAGTATAACAAAGTCCCAGGTGAAATATAACAAAGTCCCCTGATCGAGTATAACAAAGTACTCTGGTCGAGTATAAAAAAGTCCCAGATTGAATATAACAAAGTCCCCTGGTCGAGTATAACAAAGTTCCCTCATCGAGTATAACAAAGGCCCCTCATCGAGTATAACAAAGTCCATTGGTCAAGTATAAAAAAGTTCCCTTTTCGAGTATAACAAAGTCCCCTGATCGAGTATGACAAAGTCCCCTGATCGAGTATAACAAAGCCCCCTGCTCGAGTATAACAAATTCCCCTGATCGAGGATAACAAAGACCCTGATCGAGTATAACAAAGGCCCCTCGTCAAGTCCAAAAAGGCCCCTAGTCGAGTATAACAATGTCCACTCATCTACTATAACAAAGGCCCCTCATCGAGTATAACAACGGACCCTCATCGAGTATAACAAAGTCCCTTGATCGACTATAACAATGTCCCCTGTTCGAGTCTAACAAAGTCCCTTATCGAGTATAACAAATTCCCCTTATCGAGTATAACAAAGTCCCCTTATCGAGTATAACAAAGTCTCCTAATCGAGTATAAAAAAGGCCCCTGGTCGAGTATAACAAAGTCCCCTGATCGAGTATAACAAAAGTCCCCTGATCGAGTATAACAAAGTCCCTTGATCGAGTATAACAAAGTCCTCTGATCTATTATAACAATGTCCCCTGGTCTAGTAAAACAAAGTGCCCTGATCGAGTAAGACAAAGTCCCCTGATAGAGTATAATAAAGTCCCCTGATCGAGTATAACAAAGACCCCTGGACGAGTATAACAAAGTCCCCTTAACCGAGTATAACAAAGTCCCCTGATCGAGTATAACAAATTCCCCTGTTCGAGTATAACAAAGTCCCCTGGTCGAGTATAACATATCCCCTGATCAAGGATAACAAAGTCCTCTGGTCGATTATAAAAAAGTCCCCTGATCGCGTATAACAAAGTCCCTTGGTCGAGTATAACAAAGTCATCTGATCGAGTATAACAAAGTCCCCTGATCGAATATAACATATCCCCCGCGGATCGAATATAACAAAGTCCCCTGATCGAGTATAACAAAGTACTCTGGTCGTGTATAAAAAAGTCTCTGATTGAGTATAACAAAGTCCCCTGGACGAGTATAACAAAGTCCCCTCATCGAGTATAACAAAGGCCCCTCATCGAGTATAACAAAGTCCATTGGTCAAGTATAAAAAAGTTCCCTGGTCGAGTATAACAAAGTCCCCTGATCGAGTATGACAAAGTCCCCTGATCGAGTATAACAACGCCCCCTGCTCGAGTATAATAAAGTCCCCTGATCGAGGATAACAAAGACCCTGATCGAGTATAACAGAAAGTCCATTGGTCAAGTATAAAAAGCCCCTGGTCGAGTATAACAAAGTCCCCTGGATCGAGTATGACAAAGTCCTCCCCTGATCGAGGCAACAAAGCCCCCTGCTCGAGTATAACAAAGTCCCATGATCGAGGATAACAAAGACCCTGATCAAGTATAACAAAGGCACCTCGTCAAGTCCAAAAAGGCCCCTAGTCGAGTATAACAAAGTCCACTCATCTACTAAAACAAAGGCCCCTCATCGAGTATAACAAAGGACCCTCATCGAGTATAACAAAGTCCCTTGATCGACTATAACAATGTCCCCTGTTCGAGTCTAACAAAGTCCCCTTATCGAGAATAACAAATTCCCCTTATCGAGTATAACAAAGTCCCCTTATCGAGTATAACAAAGTCTCCTAATCGAGTATAAAAAAGGCCCCTGGTCGAGTATAACAAAGTCCCCTGATCGAGTATAACAAAAGTCCCCTAATCGAGTATAACAAAGTCCTCTGATCGATTATAACAATGTCCCCTGGTCGAGTAAAACAAAGGGCCCTGATCGAGTAAGACAAAGTCCCCTGATAGAGTACAATAAAGTCCCCTGATCGAGTATAACAAAGACCCCTGGACGAGTATAACAAAGTCCCCTTAACCGAGTATAACAAAGTCCCCTGATCGAGTATAACAAATTCCCCTGTTCGAGTATAACAAAGTCCCCTGGTCGAGTATAACATATCCCCTGATCAAGGAAAACAAAGTCTTCTGGTCGAGTATAAAAAAGTCCCCTGATCGCGTATAACAACGTCCCTTGGTCGAGTATAACAAAGTCATCTGATCGAGTATAACAAAGTCCCCTGATCGAATATAACATATCCCCTGATCGAGCATAACAAAGTCCCCTGGTCGAATATAACAAAGCCCCCTCATCGAGTATAACAAAGGCCCCTAATCGAATATAACAAAGTCCCCTGATCGAGTATAAAAAAGTCCCCTGATCGAGTATAACAAAGTCTCCTGGTTGAGTATAACAAAGTCCCCTGATCGAGTATAACATATCCCCTGACCGAGTATAACAAAGTCCTCTGGTCGAGTAAAAAAAGTCCCCTGATCGGATTTAACAAAGTCCCCTGGTCGAGTATAACAAAGTCCCCTCATCGAGTATAACAAAGGCCCCTCATTGAGTATAACAAAGTCCCCTGGTCGAGTATAACAAAGTCCTCTGGTCGAGTATAAAAAAGTTCCCTGATCGAGTATAACAAAGTCCCCTGATCGAGTATAACAAAGTCCTCTGGTCGAGTATAACAAAGTCCACTGATCGAGAATAACAGAGTCCCCTGGTCGAGTATAACAAATTCCCCTAATAGAGTATAACAAAGGCCCCTCATCGAGTATAGCAAAGTCCATTGGTCAGATATAGGAAAGTCCACTGAACGAGTATAACAAACTCCCCCGATCGAGTATAACAAATGCCTCTGGTCGAGTATGACAAAGTCCCATGATAAAGTATAAAAAAGTCTCCTGGTCGAGTATATCAAAGTCCCCTGATCGAATATAACAAAGTCCCCTGGTCGAGTATAGCAAAGTCCCCTGGTCGAGTATAACAAAGCCCCCTCATCGAGTATAACAAAGGCCAGTAATCGAGTATTACAAAGTCCCCTGATCGAGTATAACAAAGTCCCCTGTTTGAGTTAAGAAAGTCCCCTGGTTGAGTATAACAAAGTCCCCTGATCGAGCACAACATATCTCCTGATCAAGTTTAACAAAGTCCTCTGGTCGAGTATAAAAAAGTCCCCTGATCACGTATAACAAAGTCCCCTGGTCGAGTATAACAAAGTCCCGTGATCGAGTATAACATATCCCCTGATCGAGTATAACAAAGTCCTCTGGTCGAGTATAAAAAGTCCCCTGATCGCGTATTACAAAGTGCCCTAGTCGAGTATAACCAAGTCCCCTTATCGAGTATAACAAAGTCTTCGCCGAGGCAACAAAGTCCCCTGGATCGAGTATAACACATAATGCCTGATCGAGTACCGTCCCAGGTGGAATATAAATAAAGTCCCCTGATCGGTACAACAAATCTTGGTCGAAAGTATAACAAAGTTTTAATCGAGAATAAAGGCCCCTGGTCGAGTATAACAAAGTTCCTCTCTAATCGAGTATAACAAAGTCCCCTTTATCGAGTAAAACAAAGTCCCTAATCGAGTATGAAAAGGCCCCTGGTCAAGTATAACAAAGTCCCCATTGATTATAAACAAAAGTACCCTGATCGAGTATAACAAAGTCCCCTAATCGAGTATAACAAAGTCCCTGATCGATTATGCAACAAAGTCCCTGGTCGAGTATAACAAAGGCCCTGATCGAGTAAGACAAACTCCCCTGATAGAGTATAACAAAGTCCCCTGATTGAGTATAACAAAAGTCCCCTGATCGAGTATAGCAAAGTCCCCTGGTCGAGCATAACAAAGGGCCCTGATCGAGTAAGACAAAGTTCTCTGATTGAGTATAACAAAGTCCCCTGATCGAGTAAAACAAAGCCCCCTGGACGAGTATAACAAAGTCCCCTGATCGAGTTATAACATATCCCCTGATCGAGTATAACAAAGTCCCTGGTGGAGTATAACAAAGTTCCCTGATCGAGTACAACAATGTATCTTGGTCGAGTATAACAACGTTATCTAATCGAGTATAACAAAGGCCCCTATTCGAGTATAACAAAGTCCTCTAATCGAGTGTAACAAAGCCCCCTTATCGAGTAAAACAAAGTCCCCTAATCGAGTATGTAAAAGGCCCCTGGTCGAGTATAACAAAGTCCCGTGATCGAGAATAACAAAGTCCCCTAATCAAGTATAACAAAGTACCCTGATCGATTATAACAAAGTCCCCTGGTCGAGTATAACAAAGGGCCCTAATCGAGTAAGACAAAGTCCCCTGATAGAGTTTAACAAAGTCCCCTGATTGAGTATAACAAAAGTCCCCTGATCGATTATAGCAAAGTCCCGTGGTCGAGCATAACAAAGGGGCCTGATCGAGTAAGACAAAGTCCTCTGATGGAGTATAACAAAGTCCCCTGATCGAGTAAAACAAAGCCCCCTGGACGAGTATAACAAAGTCCCCTGATCGAGTATAACATATCCCCTGATCGAGTATAAAAAAGTCCCTGGTGGAGTATAACAAAGTCCCCTGATCGAGTATAACAAAGTCTCCTGGTCGAGTATAACAAAGTTTTATAATCGAGCATAAATAAATTGGTCGAGGATAACAAAGTCATCTGATCGAGTATACAAACTCCCCTGATCGAGTATAACTTAGTCCCAACCAAGTATAATAAAGTCCCCTGGTCGAGTATAACAAAGTCCCCTGATCGAGTATAACAAAGTCCCCTGGTCGAGTATAGCAAAGTCCCCTGGTCGAGTATAACAATGCCCCCTCATCGAGTATAAGAAAGGCCCCTAATCGAATGTAACAAAATCCCCTGATTAAGTATAACAAAGTCCTCTGGTTGAGTATAACAAAGTCCCCTGATCGAGTATAACATATCACCTGATCGAGTATAACAAAGTCCTATGGTCGAGTAAAAAAAAATCCCCTGGTCGAGTATAACAAAGTCCCCTCATCGTATATAACAAAGGCCCCTCATTGAGTATAACAAAGTCCATTGGTCAAGTATAATAAAGTCCCCTGGTCGAGTATAACAAAGTCCCCTGATCGAGTATAATAAAGTACTCTGGTCGACTATAAAAAAGTCCCTGATTGAGTATAACAAAGTCCCCTTGCCGAGTATAACAAAGTCCCCTGATCGAGTATGACAAAGGCCCCTCGTCGAGTCCAAAAAAGGCCCCTAGTGGAGTATAACAAAGTCCCCTGATCAAGTATAATAAGGTACTCTGGTCGAGTATAAAAAAGTCCCTAATTGAGTATAACAAAGGACCCTCATCGAGTATAACAAAGCCGCCTAATCGAGTATAACAAAGTATCCTCGTCGAGTATAACAATGTCCCCTGTTCGAGTCTAACAAAGTCCCCTTATCGAGTATAACAAATTCCCCTTATCGAGTATAACAAAGTCTCTTGATCGAGTATAACAAAGCCGCCTAATCGAGTATAACAAAGTATCCTGGTCGAGTATAACAATGTCCCCTGGTCGAGTATAACAAAGTCCACTGATCGAGTATAACACAGGTCCCCTGATCGAGTATAGCAAAGTCCCCTGATCGAGAATAACAATTCCCCTGATCGATTATAACAAAGACCCCTGGAGGAGTATAACAAAGTCCCCTTAACCGAGTATAACTAAGTCCCCTGATCGAGTGTAACAAAGTCCCCTAATCGAGTATAACAAAGTCCATTGGTCAGGTATAAAAAAGTCCCCTGGTCGAGTGTAACAAAGTCCAATGGTCGAGTATAACAAAGTTCTCTGGTCGAGTATAAAAAAGTCCCCTGATCGAGTATAACAAAGTCCCCTGATCGAGTATAACAAAGTCCTCTGGTCGAGTATAACAAAGTCTCCTAATAGAGTATAACAAAGTCCCCTTATTGAGTAAAACAAGGTCCCCTAATCGAGTATGAAAAAGGCCCCTGGTCGAGTATAACAAAGTCCCCTGATTGATTATAACAAAAGTACCCTGATCGAGTATAACAAAGTCCCCTAATCGAGTATAACAAAGTCCCCGATCGATTATAACAAAGTCCCCTGGTCGAGTATAACAAAGGGCCCTGATCGAGTAAGACAAAGTCCCCTGATAGAGTATAACAAAGTCCCCTGATTGAGTATAACAAAAGTCCCCTGATCGAGTATAGCAAAGTCCCCTGGTCGAGCATAACAAAGGGCCCTGATCGAGTAAGACAAAGTCCTCTGATTGAGTATAACAAAGTCCCCTGATCGAGTAAAACAAAGCCCCCTGGACGAGTATAACAAAGTCCCCTGATCGAGTATAACATATCCCCTGATCGAGTATAACAAAGTCCCTGGTGGAGTATAACAAAGTTCCCTGATCGAGTACAACAATGTATCTTGGTCGAGTATAACAAGTTTTCTAATCGAGTATAACAAAGGCCCCTGGTCGAGTATAACAAAGTCCTCTAATCGAGTATAACAAAGGCCCTTATCGAGTAAAACAAAGTCCCCTAATCGAGTATGAAAAAGGCCCCTGGTCGAGTATAACAAAGTCCCCTGATTGAGTATAACAAAAGTCCCCTGATCGAGTAGAGCAAAGTCCCCTGGTCGAGTATAACAAAGTCCCGTGATCGAGAATAACAAAGTCCCCTAATCAAGTATAACAAAGTACCCTGATCGATTATAACAAAGTCCCCTGGTCGAGTATAACAAAGGGCCCTAATCGAGTAAGACAAAGTCCCCTGATAGAGTTTAACAAAGTCCCCTGATTGAGTATAACAAAAGTCCCCTGATCGATTATAGCAAAGTCCCGTGGTCGAGCATAACAAAGGGCCCTGATCGAGTAAGACAAAGTCCTCTGATGGAGTATAACAAAGTCCCCTGATCGAGTAAAATAAAGCCCCCTGGACGAGTATAACAAAGACCCCTGATCGAGTATAACATATCCCCTGATCGAGTATAAAAAAGTCCCTGGTGGAGTATAACAAAGTCCCCTGATCGAGTATAACAAAGTCTCCTGGTCGAGTATAACAAAGTTTTATAATCGAGCATAACAAATTTCCTTGGTCGAGGATAACAAAGTCATCTGATCGAGTATAACAAACTCCCCTGATCGAGTATAACTTAGTCCCCAAATCAAGTATAACAAAGTCCCCTGATCGAGTATAACAAAGTCCCCTGATCGAGTATAACATATTCCCTGTTCGAGTATAACAAATTCCCCTGGTCGAGTATAACAATGCCCCCTCATCGAGTATAACAAAGGCCCCTAATGGAGTATAAAAAGTCCCCTTATCGAGTATAACAAAGTCCCCTGATCGAGTATAACAAAGTCCCCTGGTTGAGTATAACAAAGTCCCCTGATCGAATATAACATATCCCCTGATTGAGTATAACAAAGTCCTATGGTCGAGTAAAAAAAAGTCCCCTGGTCGAGTATAACAAAGTCCCCTCATCGAATATAACAAAGGCCCC
The DNA here is from genome assembly GCF_018991925.1 of Homarus americanus. Lineage (NCBI taxonomy): Eukaryota > Metazoa > Arthropoda > Malacostraca > Decapoda > Nephropidae > Homarus > Homarus americanus. The sequence goes on along the minus strand of NW_024719167.1, from coordinate 4,887 downwards.
TCATTGAGTATAACAAAGTCCATTGGTCAAGTATAATAAAGTCCCCTGGTCGAGTATAACAAAGTCCCCTGATCGAGTATAATAAAGTACTCTGGTCGACTATAAAAAAGTCCCTGATTGAGTATAACAAAGTCCCCTTGCCGAGTATAACAAAGTCCCCTAATCGAGTATAACAAAGGCCCCTCGTCGAGTCCAAAAAAGGCCCCTAGTCGAGTATAACAAAGTCCCCTGATCAAGTACAATAAGGTACTCTGGTCGAGTATAAAAAAGTCCCTGATTGAGTATAACAAAGGACCCTCATCGAGTATAACAAAGTCCCTTGATCGAGTATAACAAAGCCGCCTAATCGAGTATAACAAAGTATCCTCGTCGAGTATAACAATGTCCCCTGTTCGAGTCTAACAAAGTCCCCTTATCGAGTATAACAAATTCCCCTTATCGAGTATAACAAAGTCTCTTGATCGAGTATAACAAAGCCGCCTAATCGAGTATAACAAAGTATCCTGGTCGAGTATAACAATGTCCCCTGGTCGAGTATAACAAAGTCCCCTGATCGAGTATAACACAGGTCCCCTGATCGAGTATAACAAAGTCCCCTGATCGAGTATAACAAAGTCCCCTGATCGATTATAACAAAGACCCCTGGAGGAGTATTACAAAGTCCCCTTAACCGAGTATAACTAAGTCCCCTGATCGAGTGTAACAAAGTCCCCTAATCGAGTATAACAAAGTCCATTGGTCAGGTATAAAAAAGTCCCCTGGTCGAGTGTAACAAAGTCCAATGGTCGAGTATAACAAAGTTCTCTGGTCGAGAATAAAAAAGTCCCCTGATCGAGTATAACAAAGTCCCCTGATCGAGTATAACAAAGTCCTCTGGTCGAGTATAACAAAGTCTCCTAATAGAGTATAACAAAGTCCCCTTATTGAGTAAAACAAAGTCCCCTAATCGAGTATGAAAAAGGCGCCTGGTCGAGTATAACAAAGTCCCCTGATTGATTATAACAAAAGTACCCTGATCGAGTATAACAAAGTCCCCTAATCGAGTATAACAAAGTCCCCTGATCGATTATAACAAAGTCCCCTGGTCGAGTATAACAAAGGGCCCTGATCGGAGTAAGCAAGACAAACTCCCGATAGAGTATAACAAAGTCCCCTGTTTGAGTATAACAAAAGTCCCTCGATCGAAAGTATAACAAAGTCCATTGGTCAAGTACAAAAAAGTCCCCTGGTCGAGTATAAGAAAGTCCCTTGATCGAGTATAACAAAGTCTTCTCGTCGAGTATAACAGAGTCTTCTCGTCGAGTATAACAAAGTCCCCTGATCGAGTATAACATATCGCCTGATCGAGTATAACAAAGTCCCAGGTGGAATATAACAAAGTCCCCTGATCGAGTACAACAATGTATCTTGGTCGAGTATAACAAAGTTATCTAATCGAGTATAACAAAGGCCCCTGGTCGAGTATAACAAAGTCCTCTAATCGAGTGTAACAAAGCCCCCTTATCGAGTAAAACAAAGTCCCCTAATCGAGTATGAAAAAGGCCCCTGGTCGAGTATAACAAAGTCCCGTGATCGAGAATAACAAAGTCCCCTAATCAAGTATAACAAAGTACCCTGATCGATTATAACAAAGTCCCCTGGTCGAGTATAACAAAGGGCCCTAATCGAGTAAGACAAAGTCCCCTGATAGAGTATAACAAAGTCCCCTGATTGAGTATAACAAAAGTCCCCTGATCGAGTATAGCAAAGTCCCCTGGTAGAGCATAACAAAGGGCCCTGATCGAGATAAGACAAAGTCCTCTGATTGAGTATAACAAAGTCCCCTCATCGAATATAACAAAGGCCCCTCATTGAGTATAACAAAGTCCATTGGTCAAGTATAATAAAGTCCCCTGGTCGAGTATAACAAAGTCCCCTGATCGAGTATAACATATCCCCTGATCGAGTATAAAAAAGTCCCTGGTGGAGTATAACAAAGTCCCCTGATCGAGTATAACAAAGCCGCCTAATCGAGTATAACAAAGTATCCTCGTCGAGTATAACAATGTCCCCTTTTCGAGTCTAACAAAGTCCCCTTATCGAGTATAACAAATTCCCCTTATCGAGTATAACAAAGTCTCTTGATCGAGTATAACAAAGCCGCCTAATCGAGTATAACAAAGTATCCTGGTCGAGTATAACAATGTCCCCTGGTCGAGTATAACAAAGTCCCCTGATCGAGTATAACACAGGTCCCCTGATCGAGTATAGCAAAGTCCCCTGATCGAGAATAACAAAGTCCCCTCATCGATTATAACAAAGACCCCTGGAGGAGTATAACAAAGTCCCCTTAACCGAGGATAACTAAGTCCCCTGATCGATTATAACAAAGACCCCTGGAGGAGTATAACAAAGTCCCCTTAACCGAGTATAACTAAGTCCCCTGATCGAGTGTAACAAAGTCCCCTAATCGAGTATAACAAAGTTCTCTGTCGAGTATAAAAAAGTCCCCTGATCGAGTATAACAAAGTCCCCTGATCGAGTATAAATAAAGTCCTCTGGCTGAGTATAACAAAGTCTCCTAATAGAGATAACAAAGTCCCTTATTGAGTAAAACAAAGTCCCTAATCGAGTATGAAAAAGGCCCCTGGTCGAAAGTATAACAAAGGTCCTGATTGATTATAACAAAAGTAATACCCTGATCGTAGTATAACAAAGTCCCCTAATCGAGTATAACAAAGTCCCCTGATCGATTATAACAAAGTCCCCTGGTCGAGTATAACAAAGGGCCCTTTATCGAGTAAGACAACCCCTGATAGAGTATAACAAAGTCCCCTGATTGAGTATAACAAAAGTCCCCTGATCGAGTATAGCAAAGTCCCCTGGTCGAGCATAACAAAGGGCCCTGATCGAGTAAGACAAAGTTCTCTGATTGAGTATAACAAAGTCCCCTGATCGAGTAAAACAAAGCCCCCTGGACGAGTATAACAAAGTCCCCTGATCGAGTTATAACATATCCCCTGATCGAGTATAACAAAGTCCCTGGTGGAGTATAACAAAGTTCCCTGATCGAGTACAACAATGTATCTTGGTCGAGTATAACAACGTTATCTAATCGAGTATAACAAAGGCCCCTATTCGAGTATAACAAAGTCCTCTAATCGAGTGTAACAAAGCCCCCTTATCGAGTAAAACAAAGTCCCCTAATCGAGTATGTAAAAGGCCCCTGGTCGAGTATAACAAAGTCCCGTGATCGAGAATAACAAAGTCCCCTAATCAAGTATAACAAAGTACCCTGATCGATTATAACAAAGTCCCCTGGTCGAGTATAACAAAGGGCCCTAATCGAGTAAGACAAAGTCCCCTGATAGAGTTTAACAAAGTCCCCTGATTGAGTATAACAAAAGTCCCCTGATCGATTATAGCAAAGTCCCGTGGTCGAGCATAACAAAGGGCCCTGATCGAGTAAGACAAAGTCCTCTGATGGAGTATAACAAAGTCCCCTGATCGAGTAAAAGAAAGCCCCCTGGACGAGTATAACAAAGTCCCCTGATCGAGTATAACATATCCCCTGATCGAGTATAAAAAAGTCCCTGGTGGAGTATAACAAAGTCCCCTGATCGAGTATAACAAAGCCGCCTAATCGAGTATAACAAAGTATCCTCGTCGAGTATAACAATGTCCCCTGTTCGAGTCTAACAAAGTCCCCTTATCGAGTATAACAAATTCCCCTTATCGAGTATAACAAAGTCTCTTGATCGAGTATAACAAAGCCGCCTAATCGAGTATAACAAAGTATCCTGGTCGAGTATAACAATGTCCCCTGGTCGAGTATAACAAAGTCCCCTGATCGAGTATAACAAAGTACTCTGGTCGAGTATACAAAAGTCCCTGATTGAGTATAAAAAAGGCCCCTGGTCGAGTATAACAAAGTCCCCTGACCGAGTATAACATAGGTCCCCTGATCGAGTATAGCAAATTACCCTGATCGAGTATAACAAAGTCCCCTGATCGATTATAACAAAGACCCCTTGACGAGTATAACAAAGTCCGCTTAACCGAGTATAACAAAGTGCCCTGATCGAGTCTAACATATCCCCTGATCGAGTATAACAAAGTCCCCTAATCGAGTATAACAAAGTCCCCTAATCGAGTATAACAAAGTCTCCTGGACGAGTATAACAAAGTCCTCTAGTCGAGTATAAAAAAGTCCCCTGATCAAGTATAACAAAGTCCCCTGATCGAATATAACAAAGTCCCCTGGTCGAGTATAGCAAGGTCCCCTAGTCGAGTATAAGAAAGCCCCCTCATCGAGTATAACAAAGGGTCCTAATCGAGTATATCAAAGTCCCCTGATCGAGTATATCAAAGTCCCCTGATCGAGTATAACAAAGTCCACTCATCGAGTATAACAAAGGCCTCTCATTGAGTATAACAAAGTCCATTGGTCAAGTATAAAAAAGTCCCATGATCGAGGATATCAAAGTCCCCAGATCGAGTATAACAAAGTCCCCTGATCGAGTATAACAAAGTCCCCTGTTCGAGTATAACAAAGTCCCCTGGTCGAGTATAACATATCCCCTGATCAAGTATAACAAAGTCCTCTGGTCGAGTATAAAAACGTCCTCTGATCGCGTATAACAAAGTCACTTGGTCGAGTATAACAAAGTCATCTGATCGAGTATTACAAAGTCCCCTGATCGAGTATAACTTAGTCCCCTAATCAAGTATAACAAAGTCCTCTGATCGAGTATAACAAAGTCCCCTGATCGAGTATAACATATCCCCTGATCGAGTATAACAAAGTCCCCTGGTCGAGTATAACAAAGCCCCCTCATCGAGTATAACAAAGGCCCCTAATCGAGTATAACAAAGTCCCCTGTTCGAGTATAAAAAAGTCCCCTGATC
>NW_024719166.1:0-41835 GCF_018991925.1 Homarus americanus | reverse complement strand
ACACCTCAGACACTCCCAGTGCACCTCCGACACTCCAGGTACACCCCTGACACTCAGGTACACCTCTCCAGCCTCCCAGGTACACCTCTGGCCACCACACCTCCGACACTCCAGGGCACCTCCGACACTCCCAGGTACACCTCAGACACTCCAGAGTACCACCTCCCTTGCTCCCAGGTACCCTCAGACACTCATGGTGCCTCTGACGCTCACTGATACTCCTGTGGCCTCCCAGGTACACCTCTGATACTCCCAGGTACCTCTGACACTCCCAGGTACTCCTCTCAGGCACTCAGTGGTACACCTCTGACACTCTGTGGACCTCTGTGACACTCCAGGTACCTCGAACACTCCCAGGTGCACCTCTGACACTGCCAGGTACACCTCAGACACTGCAGGTACACTGCCTCAGACACTGCCAGGTACACCTCAAACACTCTCAGGTACACCTCTGACACTCCCAGGTACCTCTGCACCCCAGGTGCCTCTGACACCCCAGGTACACCTCAGCTCCCAGGTGCACACCCAACCTCCCAGGTACACCTCTGACACTCCAGGTACCTCCGACTCTCCCAGGTACACCTCCAGACACTTCCAGGTTACCCCTGACACTCCAGGTACACCTCTGACCTCCCAGGTGCACCTCAGACACTCCAGGTACACCTCTGACACTCCCAGGTCACCTCCCAGCTTGCTCAGGTACTCCTCTGACACTCCGTGGTACTCCTCCTGACACTCCATTGAGTGCTCTTGACACTCCCAGGTACACCTCAGACACTCCTGGGTTCACCTCCAGACACTCCCATGTGCATCTCAGACACTCCCAGGTGCACCTCTGACACTCCCAGGTGCACCTCTGACGCTCCGCCAGGTACACCTCTGACACTCCCAGGTACCTCTGACACTCCCAGGTACACCTCCGACACTCCCAGTGCACATTGACCTCCCAGGCACACCACTGACCTCCCAGGTGCCTCCTGACCTCCCAGATTGCTTCTGGCCTCCCAGTTACACCTCGCGACACTCCCAGGTGCTCCTCTGACTGCACCAGGTACACCTCAGACACTGCCCAAGGTCACCTCAGACACTCCAGTTACACCTGACCTCCCAGGTGCACCTCAGACACTCCTAGGTGCACCTCTGACACTCCCAGGTACACCTGTGAGCCTCCCATGTACACCTCTGACACTCCCAGGTACACCTCTGACACTCCCAGGTACACCTCTGACACTCCCTGGTACTCCTCTGACACTCCCAGGTGCTTCTCCAGACACTCCCAGGTACACCTCTGACACTCCCAGGTCACCTCAGACACTCCCGGGTACACTCTGCACTCCCAGGTGCACCTCTGGCCTCCCAGGTACTCCACTGACACTCCAGGTACTCTCCTCTGGTACTCCCTGGTGCTCCTCTGAGACTCCCAGGTGCACCTCAGGACACTCTCAGGCGCACCTCAGACACTCCCAGGTGCATCTCAGACACTCCCAGGTGCACCTCTGACACTCCCAGGTGCACCTCCTGACCTCCAGGTACACCTCTGAGCCTCCCAGGTACACCTCAGACACTCCAGGTACACCTCTGACACTCCCAGGTACTCCTCGGCCTCCCAGGTACCTCACTGGCACTCCCAGGTGCACCTGACACTCCCAGGTGCACCTCTGGCCTCCCAGGCACACCTCTGACCTCCCAGGTACCTGACACTCCCAGGTACACTACCGACACTCCCAGGTACACCTCTGACACTCCCAGGTACACCTCTGACACTCCCAGGTACACCTCTGACCTCCCAGGTACACCTCCTGACACTCCCATGTACACCCTCAGACACTCCCAGGTACACCACTTGCCTGACACTCCGCAGGTACACCTCCTGACACTCCCAGATCGCCTGGTCCCAGACACACACCAAGACACTCCAGGTGCACCTCTGACACTCCCAGGTGCACCTCAGACACTTCCAGGTCTCCTCAGACACTGCAAGGGTGCACCTCAGACACTCTCAGGTACACCTCTGACACTCCTAGGTGCACCTCCTGAGCCTCCCAGGTGCCTCTGAGCCTCCCAGGTGCACCTCTGACACTCCAGGTACACCTCAGACACTCCGAGGTACACCTCTGGCCTCCCTGGTGCTCCTGTCACTCCCAGGTACACCTCAGGCCTCCCAGGTACACCTGGCCTCCCAGGTGCGTGAGACATCCCAGGTGCACCTCTGACACTCCCAATTGCACCTGCTCATCTGGTGCTCCTCTGAGCACTCCGTGGTTCTCATCTGACACTCCCAGATTGCACCATTGACTCACCAGACTCCACTGACACTCGCAGTGCATCTCTGGCTCTCCACGTACACCTCAGACACTCCCAGGTGCACATCTAACACTCCAGGTACACCTCCGTGCACTCCCAGGTACACGACTGACCTCCACACTCCCAGGTGCACCTCCGTACCTCTGCCAGGTACCTGAACCCACTCCCCAGATTACCACCTCTGACACTCAGGTTACCTAGACTACAAGGTACACCTCTGACCTCCCAGGTACACCTCTGACCTCCAGTGCCTCAGGCCCTCCCAGGTCACCCTGACCACTCCCAAGTACTACCTGACACTCCAGGTACACCACGGACATGCACACTCAGGCATTCCAGGTGCCTCAGGCACTCCCAGGTACGTCTGCAGTCTTCCATGCTCTGACCTCCCAGGTACCCTCAGACACTCCCAGGTACACCTCAGACACTCCCAGAGTACACCTCAGACACTCCCAGGTACCTGGGGCTCCAGGTGCACCCCTGGCCTCCAGGTACACCTCTGACACTCCAGGTGCACCTCCGACCTCCCAGGTCAGAGCACTCCCAGGTACACCATGACCTCCAGTACCTCCCTGAGCACTCCCAGTCGCTTCCTGGCCTCCAGTTACACCTCAGACACTCCCAGTTAACCTCAGACACTGCCAGGTGCACCTCCAGACTCTCAGGTACACCTCTGACACTCCTGGTTTACATCCCCAGGTAAACCACTGAGCATCCCAGGTGCCTCCTGACATCTCAGGTGCACCTCGACACTCAGGTGCCTCAGAGCACTCCTGGTACACCTCCTGACCTCCCTGGGTACACCTCAGACACTTCAGGTGCACCCCTGACACACCAGGTACACCTCTGAGGCCTCCCAGTGACACCTCTGACCTCCTTGTGCCTCAGACACTCCCAAGAGTACACCTCCTGACACTCGGTACACCTTTGGCCTCCCAGGGCCCTCCTGACCTCCGTGGTACTCTGCCTCCACTGCTGACACTCCACCCTCAGACCTCCTAGGTACACCTCAGGCACTCCCATGTACATCTCAGACACTCCCGGTGCACTGGCCTCCCAGATGCACTGGCTGCCAGGTACACCTCCTGACCTCCCAGGTGCACTCTGGCCTCCCAGGTGCACCTCAGAGCACTCCCAGGTACACGTAGACACTCCCAGGTTACACCACTGACACTCCCAGGTGCCTCTGACACTCCCAGATCACTTCTGACACCCAGTTACACCTCCAGAGCACTCCCAGGTGCTCCTCTGACACTGCCATCACACCTCAGACACTGCAGGTACCTCCAGACACTGCCAGTGCCTCAGACTCTCTCAGGTTTTCCTCAGACCTCCTAGGTACACCTCTGACACTCAGGGTCACCTGTTGACACTCCCCATGTCCTCCTGGCACTCCCAGGTGCCTCAGACACTCCCAGGTGCACCTCTGACCCTCACTCCTCGGCACTCAGGTACATCTCAGACACTCCCAGGTGCACCTCCTGGCCTCCCAGGTTCACCTCAGACACTCCCGAGGTACCTCTGACGCTCCCAGGTGCACCTCTGACACTCCCAGGGTGCTCCACTCCATGGTTCCTCTGGTATCCATGGGCCTCTCTGAGACTCCCAGTACACACCTGAGACACTGCCAGGTACACCTCCAGACACTCCCAGGTGCATCTCAGACACTCCCAGGTGCACCCCTGACCTCCCAGGTGCACCCCTCTGAGCCTCCCAGGCACACCTCTGGCCTCCCAGGTTCCTCAGGCCAGCTACACCTCTGGCCCTCCGGGTACTCCTCTGACCTCCCAGGTACCACTGACACTTCCAGGTTACCCCTGACACTCCCAGGTGCACCTCTGACACTCCAGGCACATCTGGCACTCCCAAGTGCACACCTGGCCTCCCAGGTGCACTGCCGACCTCCCAGGTGCATGCCTCCCCAGGTGCACCTCTGGGCACTCCAGGTGCCTCCAGACACTCCAGGTTTTACCTCAGACACTCCATGTGCACCTCAGACGCTCCCGGGTGCACCGCACTGACACTCCCAGGTACACCTCTGGCACTCCCAGGTCAGCTTCTGACACTCCCAGGTGCACCACAGACACTCCCAGGGTTGCACTTGACGCTGCCAGGTGCACCTCAGACACTTCCAGGTGCTCCTCAGGCTGCTGCAAGGTGCACCTCAGACACTCTCAGGTACGCTAGACACTCCTGGGTCACCTCTGCCTCCCGGTTTTTACACCTCTGACACTCCCCAGGGTACACCTCTGACACTCCCAGGTGCACCTCAGGCACTCCAGGTGCACCCCTGACACTCCCTGGTACTCCTCCTGACCTCCCAGGTACACCTCAGACCTCCCAGGTACACCTTGACCTCCAGGTTTTCAGGCATCCCAGGTACACCTCCTGACATACAGGTGCACGCCTATGGGCCTCCTCCTAGGCCTCCGTGGTTATCACCTGACCTCCGTGGTGCTCCTCTGACACTCCCAGGTACACCAGTGACTCTCCCTGGAACTCCACTGACATATGGTGCATCCTCAACACTCCATTTTATAGACGCTCCGGTGCATCCGACACTCCCAGGTACACCTCAAGTCACTCCACATTACACCCCAGTGGCCGCTCCCAGGTGCACCTCTGGCCTCCCAGGCCTCCGGCATCCCAGGTAACACCTCGACACTCCTGGGTGCACCTCCTGACACACCCGGTACGCCTCAGACACTCCCCCAGGTGCACCTCTGACCTCCCAGATTTTCTGAAAGGCACTGGAGTGCACCTCCTGACCTCGGTGCACCTCTGGCGGCTCCCAGGTGCGCCTCAGTTTTGAGGCCCTCCCAAGTGCACCCCTGACCTCCCAGGGTGCACCACGGACGCTTATGGGTTACACCTCGACGTTCCAGGTGCCTCCAGACGCCAGGTGCACGTCTGACAGTCTATGATACTCCTCTGAGCACTCCCCAGGTACACCTCAAGACATCCCAGGTACACCTCAGACACTCCCAGAGTACACCTCAGACACTCCCAGGTGCACCTGAGACACTTCCAGGTGCACCCTGTGGCCCATAGGTTTTTACTCTGGCCTCCCAGGCCACACCTCTGACCCTCCTGGTACCTCAGACCTCCCAAGTGCCTCTGACACTCCCAGGTGCACCTTTGACACTCCCAGGTACCTCTGGGCTCCCAGGTGCCAGCCGAGCCTCCCAGGTGCTCCACTGACACTCCTGGTGCATCAGGCGCCCAGGTGCACCTCCGTGCCCAGGTGCACCCTCCGACACTCCCAAGGTGCACCCCTGGCCTCCCAGGTGGCACCTCTGACCTCCCAGGTGCACCTCTGACCTCCCAGGTGCACCTCCGACACTCCAGGAACACCTCCGACACTCCCAGATGCACACCTCCGACCTCCCAGGGTACACCTCCCAGACACTCCAATTACACCTCCGACACTCCGTGTGCACCTCCGGCACTCTCAGGACACTTCCCCAGCCTCCCAGGTACACCTCAGACCTCCAGGGCAGTCTGATACTCCCAGGCATGCATCTGACACTCCCAGTGCACTGGCCTCCCAGGTACACCGCTGATGCACCGCCAGGTGCACCTCCAGACACTCCAGGTACACACCTCATTACTCCCAGGTACACCTCCGACACTCCAGGTACCAGCTCAGACACTCCTCAGGTGCACTCGGGCACTCCCCAGTACATCTCTGGTACGCACAGGTGCACCTCTGGCCTCCCAGACTCCTCCAGAGTGTGCTCACTCCTCCGACACTCAGATTGCACATCAGACACTCCCAAGGTGCACCACCTCACTCCCAGTGCACACCTCAGACCTCATAGGTACACCTCGGCCTCCTGTTGACCTCCCAGGTACACCTAAAAGACACTCCAGGTACACCTCCCTGTTTACCCTCCAGCCTCCCAGGTACTCCTGACACTCCATTAATTGCTCCTCTGACCTCCATTAGGTCCTCTGACCTCAGAACCTCAGGCACTCCCAGGTGCCTCTGACACTGCCCGTGCCTCAGACACTGCCAGGTACACCTCAGACACTGCCAGGTACACCTCAAACCTGTCCAGTGCACCTCCAGACACTCCCTGGGTGCACACCACACTGACACTCCCAGGTACACCTCCGTTACTCCCCAGATTTTGCACCTCCTGGGCTCCCAGTTTTCCATTTAGGTGGCACCTCTGAGCACCCCAAGGTGCACCTCTGACACTAGATTGCAAAAATTCTGACACTCCGGGTGCACCTGTGACATCCAAGTGCCTCAGGCCTCCCAGGTGCACCTCAGACACTACCAGGTGCACCAATGGCCTCCCAGGTACTCACTGACACTCCCATAAGTGCATATTTTGCGCCCAGGTACCTCAGACCTCCCAGGTACACCTCCGACTGCTCCAGGTACACCCTGGCCTCCCAGGTACACCTCTGGCCTCCCAGGTACACCTCTGAGCCTCCCAGGTGCACCTCCGACACTCCCAGGAACACCTCCGGCACTCCCAGGTACACCTCCGACACTCCCAGGTACACCTCAGCCTCCACAGGTGCACTCAGGCCTCCGTGTGCAGCTCCGGCACTCTCAGGGACACTTCCTGACCTCCAGGTGCCTGGACACTCCCAGTGGCTCAAATCCTGATGCTCCCAGGGCCATACATCTGACTCCCAGGTGCACCGGCCACTTTCTCCAGGTACACCGCTGACTGCCAGGTACACCTCAGACAGCAAGGTACACCTCCGATGCTCCCCAGGTACACCTCAGAGCACTCTCACGTGCACCACTGAGCCTCCTCGTGCACCTCAGACACTCCCAGGTGCACCACAGCAGACGCCCAGCTACCTCAGGCACTCGCCAAAATTGCCTCAGGCGCTCCCAGGTGCGTCTGACACTGCCAGGTACACCTCAGACACTGCCAGGTACACCTCCAGACACTCTCCGTTGCACCTCCAGACACTCCCTAGGGGCACCTCCTGACACTCCCAGGTACGCCACTGACACTCCCAGGTGCACCTCACAGGCCTCCTCAGGTGCACCTCAGACCACTCCAGGTGCACACCTCAGACTATCCTGGGTTGCACTCGACTCTGGTGCACTCCAGACGCTTCCAGATTGCCCAGCCAGTACGCAGATACGCATCAGGCACTCCCAGGCACACCTCCTGACCCTCCCTGGTGCACCTCAGACACTCCCCACGTGCACCTCAGACACTCACAGTGCCTCCGACACTCCCAGTGCAGCAGACGCTCCCAGGTCGCACCACTGACACTCCCCAGGTGCCTCTGACACCAGGTCCACTTCGGCACTCCAGGTTTCACCTCTGACACTCCCAGGTTGCTCCTCTGGCCACTGCCAGGTGCACTCAGCCTGCCAGGGCCTCCAGACACTGCCAGTTACCTCCAGTCCTCTCATGTACTGACCTTCTAGGTACACCTCAGGCATGCCTGGGCGCTCCCGTTGACCTCTGTCCCTCCCATGTGCACCTCAGGCACTCCCAGATTGCTCCCTCTGTTCCCAGCCACCCTGCTACTCCTCCTGGCCTCCCAGGTACATCTCAGACCTCCCAGGTGCCTCTGGCCTCCCAGGTTCACCTCAGACCTCCCAGGTGCACCTCTGACACTCCCAGGTGCACCTCTGGCCTCCCAGGTACTCCTCCGGCACTCCATGGTACTCCTCTGAGTACTCAGTGGTACTCCTCTGACACTCCCATTACACCTGAGACACTCCCAGGTGCACCTCAGGCGTCCCAGGTGCCATCTGGCCTCCCATGTGACTCTGGCCTCCCAGGTGCCTCCTGACACTCACACCTGTGGCCTCCCGGTACACCTCAGACTCCCAGCTACACCTCCAGGCCTCCCAGGTACTCCTCGGCAGGTACACCACCCCAGGCACTCCAGGGTGCACCCAGGCACTCACAGGTGCACCTCTCAGGCACCTCTGACATTCTGGTGCACCTCCGACACTCCCGGGTACTTCGACGCTCCCAGTTACCTTTGACTCCCAGTGCCTCAGCATCAGGTACACCTCCGACTCTCCCAGGTACACAGACACTCCCATGTACTCTGACGCTCAGGCGCACCACTGGCTCCCAGGTGCCTCTGCCTCCTGGGAGTCAGCCTGACCTCCCAGGTACACCACAGACTCTTAGGTACACCTCTGACACTCCCAGGTACACCTCAATCTTCCAGGTACTCCTCAGACATGCAGGTTCTACCTCTGTCCTCTCAGGTACACCTCAGACACTCCTGGGTACACCTCTGACCTCCCATTACTCCTCGGCTCAGGCTCAGGCACAGTGTCTGTTCCTCGACATTCCAGGCCTCCCATTCACCTTTGACCTCCCAGGACACCTCAGACACTCCCAGGTCAACTCTGACCTCCCAGGTACACACCTATGCCTCCTCTTACACTCGTGGTACTCCACTGACATCCTTGGTATCCTCTGACACTCCCAGGTACACCTCAGGCCTCCCAGGTACACCCTAGACACTCCCGTTTTACCTCAGACACTCCCAGGTGCACCCCTGACACTTCCAGGTACCTGCTGTGCCCTTATTGCCTCCTGGCCTCCCAGGTACACCAATGACACTCCAGGTGCAGCTTGCGGCCTCCCAGGTACTGCCTCAGACACTCCCAGGTACACCTTTGAGCTCTCACACTCTGAGCCCTGCACCTCTGACCGATTGCCAGGTGCACCTCATACACTCCCAGTTTACCTCCGATACTCCCAGGTACACCTCTGACACTCCGTGGTACCTCAGACATTCACAGGTGCACCTCTGGCCTCCCGGGTGCACTACTGGCCTCCCAGGTGCACCTCTCATGCTCCCAGGTGCACCTCAGACACTCCAGGTGGGTACACCTGGCACTCCCAGGTCAGCCTGGCACTCCCAGGTGACCTCTGGCTCCCAGGTGCACCTCCTGGCCTCCCAGGTACCTTTGACGGTCCCAGGTACTCAACTGACCTCTGGTGCCTCAGACACTCCCAGATACACCTCTGACACTCCCAGGGTACCTCAGGCATGGGTGCTCCTCTGGCCTCCCAGGGTACACCACTGACTCTCCTGGAACTCCACTGACACTCCTGGTACATCTCACCTCCCACGTTACCTGGGACCTCCAGGTACATTAAACCTCCCAGGTTCACCTCCGTCCTCCCACGTGCCCTGGCGCTCCCAGGTGCACTCTGGCCTCCCAGTGCACCTCCCAGGTGACTATTCAAGACGCTCCTGGGTGTACTCTGACTTACCCAGGTTTTGCCTCAGACCTCCCAGTGCACCTCGGCTTACCAGGTTTTCCACTGACACTGGTGCCTCTGACACTCCCAGGTACACTTCTGACACTCCCAGGTGCACTCTGGCCCTCAGGTGCACCCCTGTCCCTCCCATTGCCCCCTGTGCTCCCAGGTACAGACACTGCTTGGTACACCTCAGACATTCCCAGGTACCTCAGGCACTCCCAGGTGCGTCTGACAGTCTATGATACTCCTCTGGCCTCAGGTACACCTCAGACACTCCAGGTACACCTCAGACACTCCCAGAGTACACCTCAGGCACTCCTGGGTGCACCTCGGAAACTTCCAGGTGCACCCCTGACACACCAGGTGCACCTCTGACATAGGCCTCTGCCTCCTTGGTGCACTCGGACGTCCCAAGTGCCTCTGACCTTCAGGTTGCCTTTGACTGCTCCCAGGTTGCACTTTTACACAGGTTCACGCAATGGCATCTGGTACTCCTCTGGCCTCCTGGGTCAGCCTTAGGTGCCTCAGACACTCCCAGGTACACCTCCGACTCTCAGGTGCCCTGGCACTCCCAGGTACACCTCTGCACTCCCAGTGTACACCTCTGGCCTCCCAGGTGCACCTCCGACACTCCCAGGAACACCTCCGACACTCCCAGGTACACCTCCGACACTCCCAGGTACACCTTTGAGCACTCCCAGCTACACCTCCGACACTCCGTGTGCCTCGGCACTCTCAGGACACTTCCTCTCTGGGTGCACATCAGACGCTCACAGGGTCGTCTGTTGCTCCCAGGTGTGCATCTGACACTCCCAGGTGCACTGAGCACTCTGGGTACCGCTGATGCTTGGTGCACCTCAGACACTCCAGGTGCACCTCCGATGCTCCCAGTGCAACTCCGACACTCTCAGGTCTGTCAGACACTCTCAGGTGCACCTCAGACACTCTGGGTTACACCTCTGGCACTGCCTGGTACCTCTGACAGTTTTCTCTGACCTCCAGGTACCTCTGGCCTCCCAGGTGCTCTCTGACACTCCGTGGCACTCGTCCTGTCCATGGCTCCTCCGGGCTCCCAGGTGCACGTCAGGGCCTCCAGGTACACCTCTGACCTCCAAGGTGCACCTCCAGACACTCATGGGTGGCCTCTGACACTCACTATTACTCCTGTGGCCTCCCAGGTACACCTCAGACACTCCCAGGTAGCCTCTGGCGTCCAGGTGCTCCTCTGAAACTCAGGTGCTCTCTGACCTCCATTAATTGTTGAGCCTCTGTGGTTACCTCCCAGGTTTACCTCGCCACTCCCAGTGCCTCTGACACTGCTTGTTGCACCTCAGACACTGCCAGGTGCCTCAGACTGCCAGGTACACCTCAAGCACTCAGGTACACCTCAGAGCACTCCTAAATTCCCCAGCCTCCCAGGTACACCTCCGTTACTCCCAGGTACACCTCTGAGCCTCCCAGGTGCACCTCGAGCACCCCAGGTACACCTCTGACACCCCAAGGTGCACCTCCCAGACCCCAGGCCTTCCCAGCCTCCAGGTGCACCTCTGACACTCCCAGGTACACCTCCGACTCTCCCAGGTCACCTCAGACACTACCAGGTGCACCACTGACCTCCCAGGAACACCTCTGACCTCCCAGGTACACCTCCAGACACTCCCAGGTGCATCTGCCACTCCCAGGTGCACCTCTGACCCCTCCCAGGTATTCTCTGAGCACTCCGTGGTGCTCCTCCTGACCTCCGTGGTACTCCTCTGATACTGCCAGGTGCCCTCAGACACGCCAGGTACCTCAGACACTGCCAGGTACACCTCAAACACTCTCAGGTACACCTCAGACACTCCTAGGTGACACTCTGAGCTCCCAGGTACACCTCTGGCCTCCCAGGTACACCTCTGGCCTCCCAGGTACCTCCTGGCCTCCCAGGTACACCTCTGACACTCCAGGTACTCCTCTGACACTCGTGAGCCTCCTCTGACCTCCGTGGTCTCCGCTGACACTCCACTGCACCTCAGACACTCCTAGGTTCACCCTCAGACACTCCATGTACATCTCAGAGACTGGGTGCACCTCAGACACTCCCAGGTACACCTCTGACACTCCCAGGTACACCTCCGGACACTCCAGGTACACCCTGACACTGGTACACCCCAGACACTCCCAGGTACACTTCTGACACACTCAATTTTTGCCTCTCTCCTCCCAGGTGCCTCTGATGCTCCCAGGTACTCTGGCCTCCCAGGTACGCTGACACTCCCAGGTACAACTCTGACACTCCCAGGTACCACCTCCAGGCCTCCCAAGTACACCTCAGACACTCCCAAATTTTACCTCAGACCTCCCAGGTACACCACCAGCAAGCACTCCCAGGTACACCTCAGACACTCCTGGTACACCCCTGACACTCCCAGGTACACCCCCAGACACTCCCAGGTACACTTCTGACACTCTCAGGTGCCTCTGACACTCAGGTACACCTCCTGACACTCCCAGATACACCTCTGACACTCCCAGGTACACCTCTGACACTCTGGTACACCTCTGAGCACTCCCCAGGTACACACCTCAGACACTCAGGTACACCCCTGGCCTCCAGGTACCCCAACACTCCCAGGTACACTTCTGACACACTCAAGTACCTTCTGACACTCCCAGGTACACCTCCTGATGCTCCCAGGTACACCTCTGGCCTCCAGGTACACTGACACTCCCTGATACTCCTCGGCCTCCCAGGTACCTCAAGACACTCCCAGTGCCTGAACACTCCCAGGTACCTCAGGCTTGCTCCCAGGTACACCTCAGACACTCCAGGTACACCTCCGACACTTCAGGTACACCTCCGACACTCTCAGGTACACCTCTGACACTCTCAGGTACACCTCTGACACTCCCAGGTACCTCCAGACAATCCCAGGTACCTCAGACAATCCCAGGTACACCTCAGACACTCCCAGGTGCACCTCAGACACTCAGGGTACATCATGAACTTGCTCCCAGGTACGCCACCCCTGACACTGCCAGGTTCACCTCAGGGCACTCCCAGGTATACAACTGACACTCCCAGGTACACCACTGACACTCCCTGAGGTGCCTCTGACACTCCAGGTACCTCTGACACTCCCAGGTACACCACTGACACTTTCCCTTGGTGCACCTCAGACACTCCCAGGTGTCTGTTGACACCCCCAGGTGCACCTCTGACACCCAGTTGCCTCTCCACACACTCCCAGGTACAACTCTGACACTCCCAGGTACCAACTCTGACACTCCCAGAAACACCTCATACACTCAGGTACCCATGAACACTCCCAGGTACACCCCCAGCTTGCTCCCAGGTGCACCTCAGACATTCCCAGGTACCCACCTCTGACACTCCCAGGTACACCTCCTGACCTCCCAGGTACACCCTGACACTCCCAGGTACACCCAGACACTCCCAGGTACACTTCTGACACACTCAGGTACACCTCTGACACTCCCAGGTACCTCTGACACTTCCAGGTACCTCAGACACTCCCAGGTACACCTCAGACACTCCCAGGTACACCTCAGCCTCCCAGGTACACCACTGACACTCCCAGGTACACCTCAGACACTCCCCAGGTACACCCCTGACTGCTCCCAGATTGCACCTCTGAGCACTCCCAGGTACACCTGACACTCCATGTGCACCCCAGACACTCCCAGGTACACTTCTGACACACTCAGGTACCTCTGACACTCCCAGGTACCTCTGACACTCCCCAGATACACTGACACTCCCAGGTACACCTCCTGACCTCCCAGGTACCTCCTGGCCTCCTGCTTGCCCAAACACTCCAGGTGCCTTCACAGCCTCAGGTGCACCTCAGACACTCCCAGGTGCACCTCAGACACTCCCAGGTACACCACCCAGCCTGCCAGGTACACCTCAGACACTCCCATGTAGCCACAACTGACACTCCCAGGTACACCACTTACACTCCAGGTGCACCTCTGGCCCCACTCCCAGGTACACCTCTGACACTCCCAGGTGCACCTCTGGCCTCCAGGTACCAACTCTGAAACTCCCAGGTACAACTCTGGCCTCCAGGTACACCTCATACACTCCCAGGTACACCTCAGACACTCCCAGGTACCCCTGACCTCCCAGGTGCCTTCAGACACTCCCAGGTACACCACTGACACTCCCAGGTGCACCTCCTGACACTCCCAGGTACACCTCGGCCTTCCGGGTACACCACTGACACTGCCAGGTACACCTCAGACACTCCAAGGTGTCACAACTGACACCCCAGGCACACCACTGACACTCCCAGGTGCACCTCTGGCCTCCCAGGTACACCTCCTGGCCTCCCCAGGTGCACCTCTGACACTCCCAGGTACCAACTCCTGGCCTCCCAGGTACAACTCTGACTTGCTCCCAGGAACACCTCATGCACTCCCAAGTACCATCTGAACACTCCCAGTTACACCCTGAGCACTCCCAGGTGCACCTCAGACACTCCCAGGTGCACCTCCTGACGCTCATGAGTACACCTCTGACCTCCCAGGTACACCCCTGACCTCTCCCAGGTACACCCCAGACACTCCCAGGTACACTTCTGACACACTCAGGTACACCTCTGAGCCTCCCAGGTGCCTCTGGCCTCCCAGGTGCCACCTCTGACGCTCCCAGTGCCTCCTGACCTCCCAGGTACAACTCTGACACTCCCAGGTACCACCTCAAGACACTCCAGGTACCCTGGTACATCTGACACTCCCATGCACACCTCCGACACTCCAGGTACACCTCCGACCTCCCAGGTACACCTGACACTCCCAGGTACTCCTCTGACACTCCCAGGTACACCCTGACACTCCAGGTACACCGACCTCCCAGGTACTCACCTGATCTCCAGGTACACCTCTGGCCTCCCAGGTACACCTCTGACACTCCCAGGTACACCCCAACACTCCGTTACACCTCTGACACTCTGGTTACCCCTGGCCTCCCAGGTACACCTCCCCAGCACTCCCAGGTACACCTCTGAGCACTCTCAGGTACACCTCCCCAACCTCCCAGGTGCTCCTCTGACACTCCCAGGTACACCTCTGCAACGCTCCCAGGTACACCTCTGACACTCCCTGGTTCTCTCCCGGCCTCCCAGGTACCTCAGACACTCCCAGCTTACACCTCTGGCCTCCCAGGTACACCTCTGGCCTCCCAGTGCCCCCCTAACACTCCCAGGACACCTCTGACACTCCCAGGTACACCTCTGACACTCCCAGGTACACCTGGCCTCCTGGTACACCCCTGACCTCCCAGGTACATCTCTGACACTCCCTGGTACCTCAGCCTCCCAGGTACACCTCTGACCTCCAGGTACCTGTCTGACACTCCCAGGTACCCATCTGACACTCCAGGTACACCTCTGACACTCCCAGGTACACCTCTGACCTCCCAGGTACACCTCTGACACTCCAGGTACACCTCCCCTCCCAGGTACACCCTGACACTCCCAGGTACACCTCAGACACTCCCAGGTACTTCAGACACTCCCAGGTACACCTCAGACACTCCAGGTACCTCCTCCCAGGTACCCTCTGACACTCCCAGGTACTCCTCTGGCCTCCCAGGAACCTTCTCCAGCACCTGCTGGTACCCCACCTCAGACACTCCCAGGCCTTGAACACTCCCAGGTGCACCTCCAGGCCTCCAGGTTCACCTCCCAACACTCCCAGGTACACCATGACACTCCCAGGTACACCCTTCAGCCTCCCAGGTACCTCCTGGCTCTCCCAGGTGTCCTCAGACACTCCAGTGCCTCTGACACTCCAGGTACACCTCAGACACTCCCAGGTACATCCGACACTCCCAGGTACACCCCTGACACTCCCAGGTACACCTCAGACCTCCCAGGTACACCCCTGACACCCAGGTACACCTCTGACCTCCCAGGTACACCTCTGACACTCCATGAGTGCCTCTGGCTTCTCCAGGTACCTCTGACCTCCCAGGTACACCTCTGACCTCTCAGTACAACCCTGACACTCCCAGGTACACCTCTGCCTCCCAGGTACACCTCTGACCTCCCAGGTACACCTCACAGCACTCCCAGGTACACCTCTCGACTTGCTCCCAGGTACACCTCTGACACTCCCAGGTACACCTCCGACTCTCCAGGTACCTCTGCCTCCCAGGTACCTCCTGACACTCCCAGGTACACCTCAGACACTCCCAGTGCCTCCTCGGCTTCTCCCGGTACACCTCCTGACACTCCCAGGTACACCTCCTGATACTCCCAGGTTCACCTCTGACCTCCCAGGTACACCTCTGACACTCCCAGGTACCCTCAGACCTCCCAGGTACACCCCTGACACTCCCAGGTACCTCCCACACACTCCCAGGTACCTCTCCACCTCCCAGGTACACCTCTGACACTCCCTGGTACCTCCTGACACTCCCAGGTACCTCAGACACTCCCAGGTACACCTCCTGCACTCCCAGGTACACCCTCAGACACTCCAGGTTCACCCCTGACACTCCCAGTTCACCTCTGACACTCCCAGGTACACCTCTGACACTCCCAGGTACACCTCAGGCTCTCCCATACATCCTGACACTCCCAGGTACTCCTCTGACACTCCCAGGTACACCTCTGACACTCCCAGGTACACCTCTGATACTCCCAGGTATACCTCTGACACTCCCAGTTACACCTCCGACATTTCCAGTTACACCCCTGACACTCCCAGGTACACCCCTGACACTCCCAGATACACCTCTGACACTCCCAGGTACTCCTCTGACACTCCCTGGTTCACCTCTGACACTCCCAGGTACACTTCTTACCTCCTGGTTCTCCCCTGACACTCCCACGTTCACCTCAGACACTCCCAGGTACACCTCAGATACTCCCAGGTACCTCAGACACTCCCAGGTACACCTCAGACCTCCCAGTTACATCTCTGACACTCCCAGGTACACCTCTGACACTCCCAGGTACACCTCTGACACTCCCAGGTACCTCTGATGCTCCCAGGTATACCTCTGACACTCCCAGTTACACCTCCGACACTCCCAGTTACACCCCTGACACTCCCAGGTACACCCCTACCTCCCAGATACACCTCTGACACTCCCAGGTACCCTCTGACACTCCCTGGTTCACCTCTGACACTCCCACGTACACCTCTGACAATCTCAGGAACACCTCCGACACTCCCAGGTACACCACTGACACTCCCAGGTACACCTCTGACACTCCCAGGTACACTCAGATACACCTCTAATATTCCCAGGTACACCTCTGACACTCCCAGGTACACCCTGACACTCTCAGAACACCTCTGACACTCCCAGGTACACCTCTGACACTCCCAGGTACCTCTAACATTCCTGCTACACCTGTGACCTCCAGGTACACATCCGACACTCCCAGGTACACCTCCGACACTCCCAGGTCTCCACCCAGCACTCCCTGGTACACCCCTGACACTCTCAGGTACACCTCTGACACTTCCAGGTACACCTCAGACACTCCCAGGTACACCCCTGACCTCCCAGGTACACCTCCTCTGACTCCCAGGTACACCTCTGACACTCCAGGTACACCCCTGACACTCCCAGATACACCTCTGATACTCCCAGGTACACCTCTGACACTCCCAGTTACATCCGACACTCCCAGTTACACCCTGACACTCTCAGGTACACCCCTGCTCCCAGATACACCTCAAATATTCCCAGGTACACCTCTGACACTCCCAGGTACACCTCCGATACTCCCAGGTACACCTCCGATAGTCCCAGGTACACCTCTGACAATCCCAGTGCTCCTCTGACACTCCCTGGTTCACCTCTGACCTCCCAGGTACACCTCCAACACTCCCTGCTACACCTCTGACACTCCCAGGTACACATCCGGCCTCCCAGGTACACCCCTGACACTCCCAGTTACCTGACACTCAGGTACACCCTGACACTCCCAGATACACCTCTGATACTCCCAGGTACACCTCTGACACTCCCAGGTACACCTCCGTGCTCCCAGGTACACCTCCGTTGGTCCCAGGTACCTCTCACACTCCCAGGTACTCCTCAGCCTCCTGGTTCACCTCTGACCTCCCAGGTACCTCCTAACACTCCTGCTACACCTCTGTACTCCCAGGTACACATCCGACACTCCGGTACACTGACACCAGATACACCTCAGACACTCTCAGGTACACCTGACACTCCCAAGTTCACATCTGACTCTCTGGTACACCTCTGATACCAGGTACATAGTGCTCCCCATACACCTCTGACACTCCCATGTACTCCTCTGGCCTCCCAGGTACTCCTCTGAGCACTCCCAGGTACACCTCTGACCTCCGAGGTACTGACACTCCCAGGTACACCTCTGACACTCCCAGGTACACCTCTTACCTCCTGGTTCTCCCCTGACACTCCCAGGTTCACCTCAGACACTCCCAGGTACACCTCAGACACTCCCAGGTTCACCTCCCAACCTCCCAGGTACACCTCTTACACTCCCTGGTTCTCCCCTGACACTCCCACGTTCACCTCAGACACTCCCAGATACACCTCTGACATTCCCAGGTACTCCTCTGACACTCCCAGGTACACCTCAGACACTCCCAGGTACACCCCTGACCTCCCAGATACACCAGACACTCCCAGGTACACCCCTGACCACTCCCAGGTACCTCTGACACTCCAGGTACACCCAGACACTCCCAGGTACACCGCTGAGCCTCCCAGGTACCTGACACTCCCAGGTTCACCTCTGACACTCCCAGGACTCCTCTGACCTCCCAGGTACACCTCAGACCTCCCAGGTTCACCCCAGACACTCCCAGGTACACCTCAGACACTCCCAGTTACATCTCTGACCTCCCAGGTACACCTCTGACACTCCCAGGTACACCTCTGACACTCAGGTACACCTCTGATGCTCCCAGGTATGCCTCTGAACCTCCCAGTTACACCTCGCTCCCAGTTACACCTGACACTCCCAGGTACACCTGACCTCCCAGATACACCTCCCCAGCCTCTGGTACTCCTCTGACTCCTGGTTCACCTCTGACACTCCCAGGTACACCTCCCCAATTTCAGGAACCTCCGACCTCCCAGGTACACCTCTGACACTCCAGGTACACCTCTGACCTCCCAGGTACCACTGACACTCAGGTACACCTCTGATACTCCCAGGTACACCTCTGATAATCTCCAGGTACACCTCCGACACTCCCAGGCTGACCTCCCAGATACCTCTGACACTCCCGGGTACCCTCCCTGCCTCCAGGAACACCTTTGACACTCCCAGGTACACCTCTGATATTCCCAGGTACACCTCGACACTCCCAGGTACACCTCCGATACTCCCAGGTACACCTCCGATGGTCCCAGGTACACCTCTGACACTCCCAGGTATTCCTCTGAAACTCCCTGGTTCACCTCTGACACTCCCAGGTACACCTCTAACTCTCCTGCTACACCTCTGACACTCCCAGGTACACATCCGGCCTCCCAGGTACACCCCTGATGCTCCGATTCACCCCTGACCTCCCAGGTACACCCCAACCTCCCAGATCACCTCTACATACTCCCAGTGCACCTCTGACACTCCAGGTACCTCGTCTCCCAGGTAACCTCCGTGGTCCCAGGTACACCTCTGACACTCCCAGGTACTCTCTGACACTCCCTGGTTCACCTCTGACACTCCCAGGTACACCTCTAACACTCCCTGCTACCTCTGATACTCCAGGTACACCTCCGACACTCCCAGGTACACCCCTGACACTCCCAGGTACACCTCAGACACTCCCAGGTACCCACCTGACACTCCCAAGTTCACATCTGGCCTCCTGGTACACCTCTGACACTCCCAGGTACACCTCAGGCTCTCCCAGGTACACCTCTGACACTCCCAGGTACTCTCTGACACTCCCAGGTACACCTCTGGCCTCCCATGCCTCTGACACTCCAGGTACACCCAGGCTCTCCCAGGTACCTCTGACACTCCCAGGTACCTCTTACTCCTGGTTCTCCCCTGACACTCCCAGGTACACCTCAGGACACTCCCAGGTACACCTCCAGGCCTCCCAGGTACACCTCTGACACTCCCAGGTACACCTCTGACACTCCTGGTTCTCCCTGACCCCACTCCACTACCTCAGGCCTCCAGGTACACTCTGACATTCCCAGGTACACTCCTGACACTCCCAGGTACACCTCAGACACTCCCAGGTACACCCTGGCCTCCCAGGTACACCTCAGACACTCAGGTACACCCCTGACACTCCCAGGTACACCTCTGACACTCCCGGTACACCCCAGACACTCCCGGTACACCTCTGACCTCAGGTACACAGACACTCCCAGGTTCACCTCCGGCCTCCCAGGTACTCCTCCTGACACTCCCAGGTACACCTCTGATGCTCCCAGGTACCTCTGATACTCTCAGGCACCTCGACACTCCCAGGTACACCTTGACACTCCCAGGTACACCTCTGACACTCCCAGGTACACTTCTCCTCCCAGGTACACCTTTGACACTCCCAGGTACACCTCTGATATTCCCAGGTACACCTCTGACACTCCCAGGTACACCTCCGATACTCCCAGGTACACCTCCGTGGTCCCAGGTACACCTCTGAGCACTCCCAGGTACTCCTCTGACACTCCTGGTTCTCTGACCTCCCAGGTACACCTCTAACACTCCTGCTCACCTCTGACACTCCCAGGTACCATCCGACCTCCCAGGTACACCCCTGACCTCCCAGTTACACCCCTGACACTCCCAGGTACACCCTGACACTCCCAGATACTCTGATGCTCCCAGGTACACCTCTGACCTCCCAGGTACACCTCCCGTGCTCCCAGGTACACCTCCGTGCTCAGGACACCTCCGATAGTCCCAGGTACACCCTCAGCACACCCAGGTACTCTCTGACACTCCCTGGTTCACCTCTGACCTCCCAGGTACACCTCCTAGCACTCCTGCTACACCTCTGATGCTCCCAGGGTACATCCGACACTCCCAGGTACACCCCTGACCTCCCAGGATACACCTCAGACACTCTCAGGTACCCCTGACACTCCCAAGTTCATCTGACACTCCCGGGTACACCTCTGACACTCCCAGGTACACCTCAGACTCTCCACATACACACCTCTGACACTCCCATGTACTCCTCTGACACTCCCAGGTACTCCTCTGACCTCCCAAGTACACCTCTGACACTCCTGAAATGAACACTCCCAGGTACCTCTGGCCTCCCAGGTACACCTCTTACACTCCTGGTTCTCCCCTGGCCTCCAGGTTACTCAGACCTCCCAGGTACCTCAGACACTCCCAGGTTCACCTCACACCTCCCAGGTACACCTCTTACACTCCCTGGTTCTCCCTGACCTCCCACGTTCACCTCAGACACTCCCAGATACACCTCTGACATTCCCAGGTACTCCTCTGACACTCCCAGGTACACCTCAGACCTCCCAGGTACACCTGACACTCCCAGATACACCTCAGACACTCCCAGGTACACCCCTGACCTCCCAGGTACCTCTGACACTCCGGGTACACCCAGACACTCCCAGGTACACCGCTGACACTCCCAGGTACCTGAACACTCCCAGGTTCCCTCCCAGCCTCCCAGGAACTCTCCTCCCAGCCTCCCAGGTACACCTCAGACACTCCCGGTTCACCCCAGACCTCCCAGGTACACCTCAGTTCCCAGTTCATCTCCACTCCCATTTCAGGCACTCCAGGTACACCTCTGACACTCCAGGCCTCAGTACTCCCGTGCCTCCTGCTCAGTTACACCTCCGGCTTCCCAGGTCACACCTGACACTCCCAGGTTGCACACCTCCCAGATACACCTCAACCTCCCAGGTACTCCCCCTGACCTCCTGGTTCACCTCTGACCTCCCAGGTACACCTCTGACAATTTCAGGAACACCTCCACTTCCCAGGTACACCTCTGATGCTCGGTACACCTCCCAGCACTCCAGGTACACCACTGACCTCCCAGGTACACCTCTGATACTCCCGTGCACCTCTGATAATCTCAGGGACACCTCCGACACTCCCAGGTACACCTTTGACCTCCCAGATACACTCTGACACTCCGTGCACTTCTCCTGCTCCCAGGAACACCTTGACACTCCCAGGTACACCTCTGATGTTCCCAGGTACACCTCTGACACTCCCAGGTACACCTCCGATACTCCCAGGTACCTCCGATAGTCCCAGGTACACCTCTGACACTCCCAGGTATTCCTCTGACACTCCCTGGTTCACCTCTGACACTCCCAGGTACACCTCTAACACTCCCTGCTACACCTCTGATACTCCCAGGTACACATCCGACACTCCCAGGTACACCCCTGACACTCCCAGATACACCTCAGACACTCCCAGGTTCACCCCTGACACTCCCAAGTTCACCTCTGACACTCCCTGGTACACCTCTGACACTACCAGGTACACCATAAACACTCCCACATACACATCTGACACTCCCAGGTACTCCTCTGACACTCCCAGGTACTCCTCTGGCACTCCCAAGTACACCTCCCAGCACTCCAGGTACACCCCAGACACTCCCAGGTACACCTCTCTGACACTCCCAGGTACCCCAGACGCTCAGGTACATCAGCACTCCCAGGTACCTCTTACACTCCCTGGTTCTCCTCCCTGACACTCCCAGGTTCACCTCAGGCCTCCCAGGTACACCTCAGACACTCCCTGCTCAGACACTCCCAGGTACACCTCAGACACTCCCAAGTACATCTCACACTCCCAGGTACACCTCTGACACTCCCAGGTACACCTCTGACACTCCCAGGTACCATCTCCAGCACTCCCAGGTACCTCTGACATTCCAGGTACTCCTCTGACCTCCCAGGTACACCTCAGACACTCCCAGGTACACCCTGGCCTCCCAGATACACCTCCAGACACTCCAGGTACACCCCTGACACTCCCAGGTACACCTCTGACACTCCCAGGTTCCCCCAGACACTCCCAGGTACACCTCTGACACTCCCAGGTACACAGGCCTCCCAGGTTCACCTCCCAGCACTCCCAGGTACACCTCAGACACTCCCAGGTACACCCCTGACACTCCCAGGTACACCCTTGACACACCCAGGTACACCTCTGACACTCCGAGGTACTCCCCAGACACTCCCAGGTACACCCCTGACACTCCCAGGTACACCTCTGACACTCCCAGGTACACCTCCGATACTCCCAGGTACACCTCTGACACTCCCAGGTACTCCTATGACACACCCAAGAACACCTGAGACACTCACAGGTACACCTCTGACACTCCCACGTACACCCCTGACACTCCCAAGTACACCACTGACACTCCCAGGTACACCTCTGACACTCCCAAGTACACCCCTGACACTCCCAGGTACACCTCTGACACTCCGAGGTACTCCTCTGACGCTCCCAGGTACTCCTCTGACACTCCCAGGTACACCTCAGACATTCCCAGTTACACCTCCGACACTCCCAGTTACACCCCTGATGCTCCAGGTACACCTCTGACGCTCCCAGGTACACCTCTGATGCTCTCCCAGGTACACCGCCCCGACACTCAGGTGCCCGTCAACACTCCCAGGTGCACCTCTGACACTCCCAGGTACATCTCTGACACTCCCAGGTACACCTCTGACACTGCCAGGTACCTCCCAACAATTCCAGGTGCACCTGCTGTGACACTCCCAGGTACACCTCCGACAATGCCAGGTACACCTCTGACACCCCCAGGTACACCTCCGATATTCGCAGGTACACCTCCGATATTCGCAGGTACACCTCCTATATTCCCAGGTACACCTCAGATTGTCCTAGGTACACCTCTGACACTCCCAGGTACATCTCTGACACTCCCAGGTACACCTCTGACACTGCCAGGTACACCTCCGACAATGCCAGGTACACTTCTGACATTCCCAGTTACACCTCCGACACTCCCAGTTACACCCGTGACACTCCCAGGTACACCTATGATACTCCCAGGTACACCTCTGATATTCCCAGGTACACCGCTGACACTCCCAGGTACACCTCCGATACTCCCAGGTACACCTCCGATACTCCCAGGTATACCTCTGACACTCCCTGGTACTCCACTGACACTCCCTGGTTCACCTCTGACACTCCCAGGTACACCTCTCGACCTCCCAGGTACCTCACCTTGCTCAAGTACCTCTGATACTCCCAGGTATACCTCTGAGCACTCCCAGTTACACCTCCAGCTCTCCCAGTTACACCCCTGACACTCCCAGGTACACCCCTGACACTCCCAGATAAACCTCTGACACTCCCAGGTACTCCTCTGACCTCCTGGTTCACCTCTGACACTCCCAGGTACACCTCTGACAATCTCAGAGAACACCTCCGACACTCCCAGGTACACCTCGGCCTCCCAGGTACACCTCTGACACTCCCAGGTACACCACCCAACACTCCCAGGTACACCTCTGATATTCCCAGGTATGCCTCAGACACTCCCAGTTACAACTCCGTGCTCCCAGTTACACCCCTGACACTCCCAGGTACACCTCTGACACTCCCAGGTACACCCCAGACCTCCCAGGTTCACCTCTGACCTCCCAGGAACTCTCTGACTCTCCCAGGTACACCTCAGACCTCCCAGGTACACCCCGCCTCCCAGGTACACATCTGACACTCCCAGGTACCTCTGACACTCCCAGGTACACCCACACCTCCAGGCACCTCCGACACTCCCAGGTACACCTCTGACACTCCCAGGTACACCTCTAACATTCCCTGCTACACCTCTGACACTCCAGGTACACATCCGACACTCCCAGTGCACCTCTGACCTCCCAGGTACACCTCTGACCTCCCAGGTACACCCCTGACACTCCCAGATACACCTCTGATACTCATGCTACCTCTGGCCTCCCAGGTACACCTCCGACACTCAGGTACCCCTGACTCCAGGTCACCTCTGACCTCCCTGGTACTCCTCTGACCTCCCTGGTTCACCTCTGACACTCCCAGGTACACCTCTGACAATCTCAGGAACACCTCCATGCTCCCAGGTACACCTCTGACACTCCCAGTACACCTCTGACACTCCCAGGTACACCACTGACACTCCCAGTTACACTCTGATACTCCCAGGTATTCCTCTGACACTCCCAGTTACCTCCGACACTCCCAGTTACACCCCTGACACTCCCAGGTACACCTCTGACACTCCCAGGTACACCCCAGACACTCCCAGGTTCACCTCCCAGCCTCCCAGGACTCCTCTGACACTCCCAGTACACCTCAGACACTCCCAGGTACACCCCAGACACTCCCAGGTACACATCTGACACTCCACAGGTACACCTCTGCCTCCCAGGTACACCCTGACCTCCCAGGTCCCTCCGACACTCCCAGGTACCTCTCGGCACTCCCAGGTACCTCTAACATTCCCTGCTACACCTCTGACGCTCCCAGGTACACATCCGACACTCCCAGGTACACCTCTGACCTCCCAGGTACACCTCCTGACCTCCCAGGTACCCCTGACACTCCCAGATACACCTCTGATACTCCCAGGTACACTCTGACACTCCCAGTGCACATCCGACACTCCCAGTTACCTCTGACACTCCCAGGTACACCTCCGGCCTCCCAGGTACACCTCCGATAGTCCCAGGTACACCTCTGACACTCCCAGGTACTCCTCTGACCTCCCTGGTTCACCTCTGAAACTCCCAGTACACCTCTGCTACTCCTGCTACACCTCTGCACTCCCAGAACACATTCGACCTCCCAGGTACCCCTGACACTCCCAGTTACACCCCTGACACTCCCAGTACATTCTGAGCCTCCCAGATACACCTCTGATACTCCCAGGTAACCTCTGACCTCCCAGGCACCTCCAGAAACTCCCAGGTACACCTCCGACACTCCCAGGTACACTTCTCACATTCCCGAACACCTTTGACACTCCCAGGTACACCTCTGATATTCCGGTACACCTCTGACCTCCCAGGTACACCTCCGATACTCCCAGGTACACCTCCGATAGTCCCAGGTACACCTCTGACACTCCCAGGTACTCCTCTGACACTCCTGGTTCACCTCTGACACTCCCAGGTACACCTCCTGCTCCTGCTACACCTCTGATACTCCCAGGCACCTCCGACCTCCCAGGTACACCCCTGACCTCCCAGATACACCTCAGACACTCCCAGGTACACCCCTACCTCCCAGAGACTCCTCTGACCTCCCTGGTACACCTCTGAGCACTACCAGGTACACCTGGGCTGCTCCCAGATCACCTTTGATACTCCAGGTACACCTCTGACACTCGCAGGTACACCTCCGATAGTCCCAGGTACACCTCTGACACTCCCAGGTACTCCTCTGACACTCCCTGGTTCACCTCTGAGCACTCCAGGTACACCTCTAACACTCCCTGCTACCTCTGACCTCCCAGGTAATCCGACCTCCCGGTACACCTCCGACCTCCCAGGTACCTTCTCACACTCCCAGGAACACCTTTGACACTCCCAGGTACACCTCTGATACTCCCAGGTACTCTGACACTCCCAGGTACTCCACTGACATTCCCTGGTACACCTCTGACACTCCCAGGTACACCTCCGAAACTCCCAGGTACACCTCCGACACTCCCAGGTACACTTCTCACACTCCCAGGAACACCTTTGACACTCCCAGGTACACCTCTGATATTCCCAGGTACACCTCTGACACTCCCAGGTACACCTCCGATACTCCCAGGTACACCTCCGATAGTCCCAGGTACACCTCTGACACTCCCAGGTACTCCTCTGACACTCCCTGGTACACCTCTAACACTCCCTGCTACACCTTTGATACTCCCAGGTACACATCCGACACTCCCAGGTACACCCTTGCTCCCAGATACACCTCAGACACTCCCAGGTTCACCCTGACCCCCAAGTTCACCTCTGACACTCCTAGTACCTCTGACACTACCAGGTACACCGCAGACACTCCACATACACATCTGACACTCAGGTACTCCTCTGACACTCCCAGGTACTCCTCTGACCTCCCAAGTACACCTCTGACACTCGGTACACCCCAGACACTCCAAGGTACACCTCTGACACCAGGTACACCCAGACACTCCCGGTACACCTCTGACACTCCCAGTACACCTCTTACACTCCCTGGTTCTCCCCTGACCTCCTAGGTTCCTCAGACACTCCCAGGTACACCTCAGACACTCCCAGGTACACCTCAGACACTCCCAGGTACACCTCAGACACTCCAAATACATCTCTGACCTCCCAGGTACACCTCTGACACTCCCAGGTACACCTCTGATACTCCCAGGTACACATCTGACACTCCCAGGTACACCTCTGCCATTCCCAGGTACTCCTCTGACACTCCCAGGTACACCTCAGACACTCCCAGGTACACCCCTGACACTCCCAGGTACACCTCTGACACTCCGGTACACCCCAGACACTCCGGTCACCTCTGACACTCAGGTACACACAGACACTCCAGGTTCACCTCTACCTCCAGGAACTCCTCTGACACTCCAGGTACACCTCAGACACTCCAGGTACACCAGACACTCCCAGGTACACATCTGCACTCCGGTACACCTCTGACACTCAGGTACATCAATCAGGAACACCGACCTCCAGGTACCTCTCTGACACTCCAGGTACACCTCTACACTCCACACCTCTGATGCTCCC
This sequence comes from Homarus americanus, assembly GCF_018991925.1. NCBI lineage: Eukaryota > Metazoa > Arthropoda > Malacostraca > Decapoda > Nephropidae > Homarus > Homarus americanus. The sequence continues at coordinate 14,589 of NW_024719166.1, read as the reverse complement.
AGGTATACCTCTGACCTCAGTTACCTCGGCCCAGTTACACCTGACACTCCAGGTACACCTGACACTCCCAGATACACCTCTGACCTCCGGTACTCTCCCAGCCTCCTGGTTCACCTGACCTCAGGTACACCTCTTATCTGGTTCCTCCGTTCTCAGTCTCCAGGTACACCTCAGACACTCCCAGGTACACCTCAGACACTCCCAGGTACACCTCAGACACTCCAGTTACATCTCTGACACTCCCAGGTACACCTCTGACACTCCAGGTACACCTCTGACCTCCCAGGTACACCTCTGATCTCCAGGTATGCCTCTGACCTCAGTTATCCGACACTCCAGCTACACCTGACACTCAGGTACGACCTCCCACCTCGGCCTCAGGTACTCTCTGACACTCCTGGTTCACCTCTGGTCAGGTTACCTGACAACCTCAGGAACACCTCCGACACTCCCAGGTACACCTCCGACACTCCCAGGTACACCTCTGACACTCCCAGGTACACCACTGACACTCCCAGGTACCTCTGATGCTCCCAGGTATACCTCTGACCTCCCAGTTCACCTCCGACCTCCCAGTTACACCCTGACCTCCCAGGTACACCTCTGACACTCCCAGGTACACCCCAGACACTCCCAGGTTCACCTCTGACACTCCCAGGAACTCCTCTGACACTCCCAGGTACACCTCAGACACTCCCAGGTACACCCCAGACACTCCAGGTACACATCTGACCTCCCAGGTACACCTCTGACACTCCAGGTACACCCTAAACTCAGGAACACCTCCGACACTCCAGGTACACCTCTGACACTCCCAGGTACACCTCTAACATTCCCTGCTACCTCTGACACTCCCAGGTACACATCCGACACTCCCAGGTACCTCCGACACTCCCAGGTACTCCACTGACACTCCTGGTACACCTGACACTCCCAGGTACACCTCTGACACTTCAGGACACCTCAGGCACTCCCAGGTACCTGACACTCCCAGGTACACCTCTGACACTCCCAGGTTGCTCCACTGACACTCCTGGGTCACCCTGACACTCCAGGTACACCTCTGACACTCCCAGGTACACCTCTGACACTCCCAGGTACACCCTGACACTCCCAGATACACCTCTGGTACTCCCAGGTACCTCTGTTCCCAGTTACACATCCGACACTCCCAGTTACACCCTGACACTCTCAGGTACACCCCTGACCTCCCAGATACACCTCTGATATTCCCAGGTTCACCTCTGACACTCCAGGTACACCTCCGATACTCCCAGGTACACCTCCGATAGTCCCAGGTACACCTCCCACATTCCCAGGTACTCCTCTGACCTCCTGGTTCACCTCTGACACTCCCAGGTACACCTCTGCCTCCCTGCTACACCTCTGACACTCCCAGGTACATCCGACACTCCCAGTACACCTGACCTCCAGTTACACCCTGACCTCCCAGGTACACCCCTGACCTCCCAGATACACCTCTGATGCTCCCAGGTAGCCTCTGACTCCCAGGTCACCTCCGAACTCCCAGGTCACCTCCGACACTCCGGTACACTTCTCACACTCCCAGAACACCTTTGACACTCCCAGGTAACCTCTGATGTTCCCAGGTACACCTCTGACACTCCCAGGTACACCTCCGATACTCCAGTTACACCTCCGATAGTCCCAGGTACACCTCTGACACTCCCAGGTACTCCTCTGACCTCCCTGGTTCACCTCGGCCTCCCACTCTTACTCCCTGCTACACCTCTGATCCCGGTACACATCCGACACTCCAGGTACACCTGACACTCCCAGATACACCTCAGACACTCCCAGGTACACCTGACACTCCCAAGTTCACCTCTGACTCCTGGTACACCTCTCACACTACCAGGTACACGCAGACACTCCCACATACACCCCTGACCTCAGGTACTTCTCTGACCTCAGGTACTCCTCTGACACTCCCAAGTACACCTCTGACCTCCGAGGTACACCCCAGACCTCAGGTACACCTCTGACACTCCAGGTACACCCCAGACACTCCCAGGTACCTCTGACACTCCCAGGTACACCTCTTACACTCCCTGGTTCTCCCTGACACTCCCAGGTTCCTCAGACACTCCCAGGTACACCTCAGACACTCCCAGGTACACCTCAGACACTCCCAGGTACACCTCAGACACTCCAGGTACATCTCTCTCACACTCCAGGCACACCTCTGACACTCCCAGGTACACCTCCTGACACTCCCAGGTACACATCCTGACACTCCCAGGTACACCTCTGACATTCCAGGTACCTCTGACACTCCCAGGTACACCTCAGACACTCCAGGTACACCCTGACCTCCCAGGTACACCTCTGACCTCCCAGGTACACCTCTGACACTCAGGTACACCTCTGACCTCCAGGTCCACCTCCTGACCTCCCGGTACACCTCTGACACTCCCAGGTACCTCTGACACTCCCAGGTACTCCTCTGACACTCCCAGGTACACCTCAGACACTCCCAGGTACACCCCTGACACTCCAGGTACCTCTGACCTCAGGTACACCCCAGACACTCCAGGTACACCTCTGACACTCCCAGGTACACCTCTGACACTCCCAGTTCACCTCTGACACTCCCAGGCTCCTCTGACCTCCCAGGTACATCTGACCTCCCAGGTACACCTCTGACCTCCCAGGTACACCCCTGACAATCTCAGGTACACCTCCGACATTCCCAGGTACCTCTGACATTCCCAGGTACACCTCTGACACTCCCAGGTACACCACCCAACACTCCCAGGTACACCTCCTGACCTCCCAGGTACACCTCTTACACTCCTAGTTTCTCTGACACTCCCACGTTCACCTCAGACACTCCCAGGTACACCTCAGACACTCCCAGGTACCTCAGACACTCCCAGGTACCTCAGACACTCCCAGTTACATCTCTCCTGACTCTCCCAGGTACACCTCTGACCTCCCAGGTACACCTCTGACCTCCCAGGCCTCCCAATGCTCCCAGGTATACCTCTGACACTCCCAGTTACACCTCCGACATTCCCAGTTACACCTGACCTCCCAGGTACACCCCAACACTCCCAGATACACCTCTGACACTCCCAGGTACTCTCCCAGCCTCCCTGGTTCACCTCTGACCTCCCAGGTACACCTCTTACACTCCCTGGTTCTCCCCAACACTCCCACATTCACTCAGACCTCCCAGGTACACCTCAGACACTCCCAGGTACACCTCAGACACTCCCAGGTACACCTCCAGCACTCCCGTTACATCTCTGACCTCCCAGGTACACCTCCGACACTCCCAGGTACACCTCTGACCTCCCAGGTACACCTCTGATGCTCCATACCTCTGACACTCAGTTACACCTCCGACACTCCCAGGTACAGCTGCTCCCAGTCCTGACACTCCCAGGTACACCTCTGAGCACTCCCAGGTACTCCTCTGACACTCCTGGTTCTCTGACACTCCCACATGCCTCCCAGCATCTAGGGCACCTCCGACACTCCCAGGTACACCTCCTGACACTCCCAGGTACACCTCTGACACTCCCAGGTACACCACCCCAGCACTCCCAGGTACCTCTGATGTTCCCAGGCACCTCCCAGCACTCCCAGGTACACCTGACACTCTCAGGTACACCTCCGAGCCTCCCAGGTACACCTCTGACCTCCCAGGTACCTCTAACATTCCCTGCTACACCTCTGACACTCCCAGGTACATCCGACACTCCCAGGTACCTCCGACACTCAGGTACTCCACCACGCACTCCCTGGTACACCCCTGACACTCCCAGGTACACCTCTGACCTTCCAGGTACACCTCAGGCACTCCCAGGTACACCCCTGACACTCCCAGGTACACCTCCCAGCCTCCCAGGTACTCCACCGAGCACTCTGGTACACCCCAACCTCCCAGGTACCTCTGGCTCCCAGGTACACCTCTGGCTCCCAGGTACACCTGACCTCCCAGATACACCTCTGATACTCCAGGTACACCTCCCACACTCCAATTACATCCAGCTCCCAGTTACACCTGACACTCTCCAGGTACACCCTGACACTCCCAGATACACCTCTGATATTCCCAGGTACACCTCTGACCTCCCAGGTACCTCCGATGCTCCCAGTACACCTCGATAGTCCCAGGTACACCTCTGACACTCCCGTACTCTCCTGACACTCCTGGTTCACCTGACCTCCCAGGTACACCTCTAACCTCCCTGCTACACCTCCCCAACTCCCAGGTACACATCCGACACTCCAGGTACACCCCTGGCCTCCCAGTTACACCCGGCACTCCCAGGTACACCCCCAACTCCTGCACCTCTGATACTCCCGTGCACCTCTGACCTCCCAGGTACACCTCCAGCTCCCAGTACACCTCCGACACTCCCAGGTACACTTCTCACACTCCCAGGAACACCTCTGACACTCCCAGGTACACCTCTGATATTCTCCAGGTACACCTCCGATGCTCCAGTACACCTCCGATAGTCCCAGGTACCTTGGCACTCCCAGGTACTCCCTGACACTCCTGGTTCACCTCTGACCTCCCAGGTACCTCCCTGCTACACCTCTGATACTCCCAGGTACACATCCGACACTCCCAGGTACACCCCTGACACTCCCAGATACCTCAGACACTCCCAGGTACACCTGACACTCCCAAGTTCACCTCTGACACTCCCTGGTACACCTCCCAGCACTCCCAGGTACACCTGACACTCCCACATACACCTCTGACACTCCCAGGTACTCCTCTGACTCTCCCAGGTACTCCTCCTGACACTCCCAGGTACACCTCTGACACTCCAGTACACCCCAGACTCCCAGGTCACCTCTGGCCTCCCAGGTACACCCCAGACACTCCCAGGTACACCTCCTGACACTCCCAGGTACACCTCTTACACTCCTGGTTCTCCCCAACCTCCCAGGTACCTCGCCTCTGGTACCTCAGACACTCCCAGGTTCTCTGGGCTCCCAGGCCCTCTTACACTCCCTGGTTCTCTGACACTCCCACGTTCCTCAGACACTCCCAGGTACACCTCAGACACTCCCAGGTACACCTCCAGACCTCCCAGGTACACCTCAGACACTTCCAGTTACACCTCTGACCTCCCAGGTACCTCCTGACACTCCTGGTTCACCTCCTGACATCCACGTGCACCTCTGACATCTCCAGAACACCTCCGACACTCCAGGTACACATCTGACCTCCCAGGTACACCTCTGACACTCCCAGGTACACCTCCGACACTCCCAGGTACACCTCTGATACTCCCAGGTACACCTCCTGGCCTCCCAGTTACCTCCGGCCTCCCAGGTCACCTGACACTCCCAGGTACCTCTGACCTCCCAGGTACACCCCAGACCTCCCAGGTTCACCTCTGACCTCCCAGGTACTCCTCTGACACTCCCAGGTACCTCAGACACTCCCAGGTACACCCCAGGCACCCAGGTACCCTGACACTCCCAGGTACACCTCTGACCTCTCCGGGTACACCCTGACACTCCCAGGTACACCTCCAACACTCAGGTACACCTCTGACCTCCCAGGTACACCTCTGACATTCCTGCTACACCTCTGACACTCCCAGGTACACCTCCGACACTCCCAGGTACACCTCCGACACTCCAGGTACTCCTGACCTCCTGGTACACCCCCTGGCCTCCCGGTACACCTCTGACACTCCCAGGTACACCTCAGACACTCCCAGGTACCTCCGATACTCCCAGGTACACCTCCCGTGGTCCCAGGTACACCTCCCAGCACTCCCAGGTACTCCTCTGACACTCCCTGGTTCACCTCTGACCTCCCAGGTACACCTCTGCCTCCCTCTGACACTCCCAGGTACCATCCGACACTCCCAGGTACACCCTGACACTCCCAGTTACACCCTGACCTCCCAGGTACACCCCTGGCCTCCCAGGTACACCTCTGATACTCCAGGTACACCTCCCAGCTCCCTGGTTCCACCTCCCAGCCTCCCAGTGCACCTCCGACACTCCCAGGTACACCCCTGACACTCCCAGTGCACCCTGACACTCCCAGGTACACCTCCACATGCTCCCAGGTACCTCAGCCTCCCAGGTGCTCTGCCACTCCTGGTACCTCTGACACTCCCAGGTACCTCTAACACTCCCAGGTACACCTCTGACACTCCCGGTACATCTCTGACACTCCCAGGTACCTCTGACACTCCCAGGTACCTCACTTGAATACACTCTGTGTTGGTACCTCTGACCTCCCAGGTACACCTCCGATACTCCCAGGTACCTCCGGTAGTCCCAGGCCCTCTGCACTCAGTGCTCCTGACACTCCCTGGTTCACCTCTGACACTCAGGTACACCTCTGTACTCCCTGCACCTCTGACACCTCAGTACACATCCGACACTCCCAGGTACCCCTGACATCCCAGGTACCTCTGACCTCCCAGGTACACCTGACACTCCCAGATACACCTCTGATGCTCCCAGGTACACCTCTGACACTCCCAGGTACACCTCAGAAACTCCCAGGTACACCTCCGACACTCCCAGGTACCTTCCACACTTCCCAGGAACACCTCTGACCTCCCAGGTACCTCTGATATTCCCAGGTACCTCGGCCTCCCAGGTACACCTCCGTGCTCCAGGCCTCCGATGGTCCAGGTACCTCTGACACTCCCAGGTACTCCTCCCAGCTCCTGGTTCACCTCTGACCTCCCAGGTACACCTCTAACACTCCCTGCTACACCTCTGATGCTCCCAGTACACATCCGATACTCCCAGGTACACCCCTGACACTCCCAGATACACCTCCAGACACTCCCAGGCCCCTGACACTCCCAGTTCATGGCTCCTGGTACACCTCTGACACTCCCAGGTACCACCAGGCTGCTCCCACATACCTCCTGACACTCCCAGGTACTCCTCTGACACTCCCAGGTACTCCTCCCCAGTGCTCCAAGTACCTCTGACACTCCGGGTACACCCCAGACACTCCCAGGTACACCTCTGACCTCCCAGGTACACCCCAGACACTCCCAGGTACACCTCTGACACTCCCAGGTATGCCTCTCTTACACTCCCTGGTTCTCCCCTGACACTCCCAGGTTCTCAGACTCTCAGGTACACCTCAGACACTCCCAGGTACCTCAGACACTCCCAGGTACACCTCAGGCACTCCCAGGTACATCTCTGACCTCCCAGGTACACCTCTGACACTCCAGGTCACCTCTGACACTCCCAGGTACACATCTGACCTCCCAGGTACCTCTGACACTCGGTACACCCCAGACTCTCAGGTACACCTCTGACCTCCCAGGTCACCCAGACCTCCCAGGTTCACCTCTGATTCCAAGGCTACTCTGACACTCCCAGGTACACCTCAGGCCACTCCCAGGTACACCCCCGACACTCCGGTACATCTGGCCTCCCAGGTACCTCCCCTGCACTCCCAGGTACACCTCTGACAATCTCAGGAACACCTCCGACACTCCCAGGTACACCTCTGACACTCCCAGGTACACCTCTGACACTCCCAGGTACACCACTGACACTCCCAGGTACACATCTGACACTCCCAGGTACACCTCTTACACTCCCTGGTTCTCCCCTGACACTCCCACGTTCACCTCAGACACTCCCAGGTACACCTCAGACACTCCCAGGTACACCTCAGACACTCCCAGGTACACCTCAGACACTCCCAGATACATCTCTGACACTCCCAGGTACACCTCTGACACTCCCAGGTACACCTCTGACACTCCCAGGTACACCTCTGATACTCCCAGGTATACCTCTGACACTCCCAGTTACACCTCCGACACTCCCAGTTACACCCCTGACACTCCCAGGTACACCCCTGACACTCCCAGATACACCTCTGAAACTCCCAGGTACTCCTCTGACACTCCCTGGTTCACCTCTGACACTCCCAGGTACACCTCTTACACTCCCTGGTTCTCCCCTGGCTCAGGTACACCTCCTGACTCTCCCAGGTACATCCCTGACTCTCCCAGTACACCTCAGACACTCCCAGGTACACCCCAACACTCCGGTACACCTCTGACACTCCCAGGTACACCTCCCACACCCACCCCTGACACTCCCAGGTACACCCCTGACACTCCCAGATACACCTCTGATATTCCCAGGTACACCTCTGACACTCCCAGGTACACCTCCGATACTCCCAGTTACACCTCCGTAGTCCCAGGTACACCTCTGACACTCCCAGGTACTCCTCTGACACTCCCTGGTTCACCTCTGACACTCCCAGGTACACCTCCTAAGACTCCTGCTACACCTCTGACACTCCCAGGTACACATCCGACATTCTCAGGTACACCCCTGACACTCCCAGTTACACCCCTGACACTCCCAGGTACACCCTGACACTCCCAGGCACCTCTGATGCTCCCAGGTGCACCCTCTGACACTCCCAGGTACTCCTCTGACACCTGGTACACATGGACACTCCCAGGTACACCCTGACACTCCCAGGTACACCTCTGACCTCCGGTACCACTCCAGGTACACCTCTGACCTCAGGTACACCCCAGACACTCCCAGGTTCACCTCGGCCTCCCAGGTACTCCTCCGACACTCCCAGGTACACCCTGACACTCCCAGGTACACCTCTGACACTCCCAGGTACTCCACTGACACTCCCTGGTACACCCCTGACACTCCCAGGTACACCTCCGACACTCCAGGTACACCTCTGACACTCCAGTGCACCTCTGACACCCAGGTACACCCTGACACTCCCAGGTACACCTCTGACACTCCCAGGTACTCCTCTGACACTCCCTGTGTACACCCCCTGACACTCCCAGGTACACCTCCGACACTCCCAGTTACACTCCTGACACTCCCAGGTACACCCCTGACACTCCCAGATACACCTCATTCCGGGTACACCTCTGACACTCCCAGGTACACCTCCGATACTCCCAGTTACACCTCCCGTCAGTCCCAGGTACACCTCTGACACTCCCAGTACTCCTCTACACTCCCTGGTTCACATCCCAACCTCCCAGTGCACCTCTACTACCCCTGCTATCTGACTCTCCCAGGTACACCATCCACTCCCAGGTACACTCTGACCTCCCAGTTACACCCCAACACTCCCAGGCCTGACTTCTCCCAGATACCTCTACATGCTCCCAGTGCTCCTCTGACACTCCTGGTACACCTCCGACCTCCCAGGTAACACCTCTGACACTCCCAGGTACACCTCTGACTCCCTGGTACACTCTGATACTCCCAGGCGTCTGTGCTCCCAGGTACCTCCTGACACTCCCCATGCCTCTGACTCTCCCAGGTACACCCTGACACTCCCAGTACACCTCATACACTCCCAGGTACACCCTGACACTCCCAAGTTCACCTCTGACACTCCCAGGTACACCTCTGACACTCCCAGGTACACCCAGACGCTCCCACATAAACCTCCTGACCTCCCAGTACACCTCTGACACTCAGTACACCCCAGGCCTCCCAGTACACCTCTGACACTCCAGGTACCCAGCACTCCAGGTACACCTCTGACACTCCCAGGTACCTCAGACACTCCCAGGTACATCTCTGGCCTCCAGGTACACCTCTGACACTCCCAGTACACCTCTGACACTCCCAGGTACACCTCTGACCTCCCAGGTACACCTCTCTGACATTCCCAGGCCCTACTGTGACACTCCCAGGTACACCTTTGACACTCCCAGGTACTCCTCTGACACTCCCTGGAACACCTCCAACACTCCCAGTTACACCTCTGACACTCCCAGGTACACCCGTGTTTCTCCCAGATACACCTCTTATACTCCCAGGTACACCTCTGACACTACCAGGTACTCCTCTGACACTCCCAGTTAAACCTCCGACACTCCTAGTTACACCCCTGACACTACCAGGTTCACCCCTGACACTCCCAGATACCCCTCTTATACTCCCAGGTACACCTCTGACAATCCCAGGTACACCTGACACTCCAAGGCACACCTCTGACACTCCCAGGTATACTCTGACACCTCAGGTCCCTCCACTGACACTCCCAGGTACACCTCTGATACTCCCAGGTATACCTCTGACACTCCCAGTTACACCTCCGACGCTCCCAGTTACACCCCTGACACTCCCAGGTACACCCCTCACACTCCCAGATACACCTCTGATACTCCCAGGTACACCTCTGACACTCCCTGGTACACCTCCGATACTCCCAGGTACACCTCCGATAGTCCCAGGTACACCTCTGACACTCCCAGGTACTTCTCTGACACTCCCTGTTTCACCTCTGACACTCCCAGGTACACCTCTAACACTCCCTGCTACACCTCTGACACTCCCAGGTACACATCCGACAATCCCAGGTACACCTCCGACACTCCTAGGTACTCCACGGATACTCCCTGGTACACCCCTGACACTCCCAGGTACACCTATGACACTCCCAGGTACACCTCAGACACTCCCAGGTACCCCCCTGACACTCCCAGGTACACCTTTGAAACTCCCAGGTACTCCACTAACACTCCCTGGTACACCCCTGACACTCCCAGATACACCTCTGACACTCCCAGGTACTCCTCTGACACTCCCTCGAACACCTCCGACACTCCCAGGTACACCTCTGACACTCCCAGGTACACCCTTGATACTCCCAGATACACCTTTAATACTCCCAGGTACACCTCTCACACTCCCAGGTACTCCCCTGACACTCCCAGGTACTCACCCCAATGCTCCCAGGCTCACTGACACTCCCTGGTATCTGATACTCCCAGGTACACCTCTGACTTGCTCCAGGTGCCTCTGACTCTCCCAGGTACATCCCTGGCTCTCCAGGTACACCTCACACACTCCCAGTACACCCCTGACACTCCCAAGTACACCTCTGACACTGCTGGGTACACCTCTGACACTCCCAGGTACACCCCAGACACTCCCACACTACCTCTGACACTCCCAGGTGCTCCTCTACATCTCCCAGGTACACCTCTGACACTCCCAGTAACACCTCCCACTTCCCAGTTACACCCCTGACCTCCCAGGCCCATTTACTCCCAGGTACACCTCTGATACTCTAGGTACACCTCTGATACTTTCAGGTATCTCCCAACACTCCCAGGTACACCAACACTCCCAGGTACACCTCTGACACTCCCAGGTACTCCTTTGACGTCCCAGGTCTTTTCTGACACTCCCAGGTACACCTCTGACACTGCCAGTACACCTCTGACTCCCAGGTACACCTCCGACACTCCCAGGTACACCTCTGACTCCCAGGTACACCTCAGACACTCCCAGGTACACCCCTGACACTCCCAAGTTCACCTCTGACACTCCCAGGTACACCTCTGACCTAGCAGGTACACCCAGCTCCCATAAACCTCCCAGCACTCCCAGGTATGCCTCTGACACCTCCCAGGTACTCCTCTGACCTCCCAAGTACACCTCTGACACTCCAGGTACACTGAACTCCCAGGTCACCCTGACACTCCCAGGTACACCCCAGACACTCCCAGGCCTCTGACACTCCCAGGTACATCTCTTACAGTCCCTGGTTCTCCCCTGACACTCCCAGGTTCACCTCACACACTCCCAGGTACACCTCAGACACTCCAGGTACCTCAGACACTCCCACCTACACCTCAGACACTCCCAGGTACATCTCTGACACTCCCAGGTACACCTCTGACACTCCCAGGTACACCTCTGACACTCCCAGGTATACCTCTGACAATCCCAGGTACACCTCTGACATTCCCAGGTGCTCCTCTGACACTCCCAGGTGCACCACAGACACACCAAGTACACCCCTGACACTCCCAGGTACACCTCTGACACTCCGAGGTACACCCCAGACTCCCCAGGTAAACCTCTGACACTCAGGTACACCCCAGACACTCCAGGTCACCTCTGACCTCCCAGGTACACCCATGACACTCCCAGAGTACACCTCTGACACTGCCAGGTATGCCTCTGACACTCCCAGGTACACCTCCGATACTCCCATTACACCTCCGATAGTCCCAGGTACACCTCCGACACTCCCAGTACTCCTCTGACACTCTGGTTCACATTCAACACTCCCAGGTACACCTCCTAACACTCCCTGCTACACCTCTGACACTCCCAGGTACATCCGACCTCCCAGGTACACCCCTGCACTCCAGTTACACCCCTGACACTCCCAGGTACACCCCTGACACTCGCAGATACACCTCTGATATTCCCAGGTACACCTCTGACACTCCCAGGTACTCCTCTGAAACACCATGGTACACCTCCGACACTCCCAGGTAACACCTCTGACACTCCCAGGTACACCTCTAGCACTCCCTGGTACACCTCTGATACTCCCAGGTACACCTCTGATACTCCCAGGTACACCTCTGACACTACCAGGAAATCCTCTGACTCTCCCAGGTACACCCCTGACACTCCTGGGTACACCTCCAGCTCCCAGGTACACCCTGACACTCCCAAGTTCACCTCTCTGACACTCCCAGGTACACCTCTGACGCTACCAGGTACACCCAGACACTCCATAAACCTCTGACACCCCCAGTATACCTCTGACACTCCGAGTACACCCTGACTCCCAGTTACACCCCTGACACTCCCAGGTACACCCCTGACACTCCCAGATACACCTCTGATGCTCCCAGGTACACTGGCTTGCTCCCAGGTACTCCTCTGACACACCTGGTGCACCTCTGACACTCCCAAGTACCTCTGACACTCCCAGGTACACCTCTGACACTCCTGGTCACCTCTGATACTCCCAGGTACACCTCTGATACTCCCAGGTACACCTCTGACACTCCCAGGAACACCTGACTCTCCAGGTACACCCCAGCCTCCTGGTACACCTCCTTGCTCCCAGGTACACCTGACCCAAGTTCACCTCTGACACTCCCAGGTACTCCTCTGACACACCCAGGTACACCCCAGACACTCCCAGGTACACATCTGACACTCCCAGGTACACCTCTGACACTCCCAGGAACACCTCCGACACTCCCAGGTACATCTGATGACACTCCCAGTGCACCTCTGACTCTCCCAGGTACACCACTGACATGCTCAGGTACACCTCTGACACTCCCAGGTACACCTCTTACACTCCCTGGTTCTCCCCTGACACTCCCAAGTACAACTCTGACCTCCCAGGTACACCCCAGACACTCCCAGGTTCACCTCTGACACTCCCAGGAACTCCTTTGACACTCCCAGGTACACTTCCAGGTACTCCCAAGACACTCCCAGGTACACATCTGACCTCCCAGGTACACCTCTGACACTCCCAGGTACACCCTGACACTCTCAGGAACACCTCCGACACTCCCAGGTACACCTCTGACACTCCCAGGTACCTCTAACATTCCTGCTACACCTCTGACACTCCCAGGTACACATCTGACACTCCCAGGTACACCTCCGACACTCCAGGTACTCCACTGACACTCCCTGGTACACCCCTGACACTCCCAGGTACACCTCTGACACTTCCAGGTACACCTCAGACACTCCCACGTACACCCCTGACACTCCCAGGTACACCTCTGACACTCCCAGGTACTCCACTGACACTCCCTGGTACACTCCTGACACTCCCAGGTACACCTCTGACACTCACAGGTACACCTCTGACACTCCCAGGTACACCCCTGACACTCCCAGATACACCTCTGATACTCCCAGGTACACCTCTGACACTCCCTGTTACACATCCGACACTCCCAGTTACACCCCTGACACTCCAGGCTTTGACACTCCCAGATACCTCTGATACTCCCAGGTACATCTCTGACACTCCCAGGTACACCTCCGGTACTCCCAGGTACACCTCCGATAGTCCCTGGTACACCTCTGACACTCCCAGGTACTCCTCTGACACTCCTGGTTCCTCCTGACACTCCCAGGTACACCTTATAACACTCCCTGCTACACCTCTGACACTCCCAGGTACACATCCGACACTCCCAGGTACACCCTGACACTCCCAGTTACCCTGACACTCCCAGGTAAACCCCTGACGCTCCCAGATACACCTCTGATGCTCCCAGGTACACCTCTGACACTCCCAGGTGCTCCTCTGACACCCTGGTACACATGAGACACTCCCAGGTACACCCCTGACACTCTAGGTACACCTCTGACACTCGAGTACACCCCAGACACTCCCAGGTACACCTCTGACCTCCAGGAACACCCCAGACACTCCCAGGTTCACTCCTGACCTCCCAGGCTCCTCTGACCTCCCAGTACCTCAGACACTCCCAGGTACACCCCAGACACTCCAGGTACATCTGACACTCCCAGGTACACCTCTGACTCTCCTGGGTACACCTCTGTCTCAGAACACCTCCGACAATCCCAGGTACACCTCTGGCCTCCCAGGTACCTATTCACTCCTGGTTCTCCCCTGACACTCCCAGTTCTCAGACACTCCCAGGTACACCTCAGACACTCCCAGGTACACCTCAGACACACACACAGGTACACCTCAGACCTCCCAGGTACATCTCTCTGCCTCTCAGGTACCTCTGACACTCCCAGGTACACCTCTGACACAGCAATACGTAACTTCCC
>NW_024719165.1:20000-23907 GCF_018991925.1 Homarus americanus | reverse complement strand
TGTGAATATTCTTGGAGTACACTGATGAGCAAAGCTGTCATAGCGTTTCCTCCGCCCCCGCGGCCTTCAGCCAAGGGGGCAGGTGAGAGTCGGACTGGAAGGGACATGGGGGTGACCGAATTCAGTCACCCCCAGGCCCAATCCTGGCCAATATATAGACGCATTAGGGGGGTGGAATCAGGTGTTGTTGGGACAACATCGGACCCACAACCGTCCCGGGAGCGGCAGTGTCTCGGAGAGAGTACGTCCCAGTCAGACGGGGCTCTCTCTAGGGTGGGATCTAAGGCAAGGGATGGGATTCCTGGCAAGCCCCCAGGCCCATTAAGTCCCTTGGACACCATGACCTCTGATCAGTTAGAGGTCGAGGATCTACCCAATCAGACCAGTTGCAATCAGCTGGATGCGGCGATCAGCTTGCGGACGGGTAAAGTAATTACCATCATGTATGAACGAATAGGACAGACAAAGTATTGTGACAGCTGCACCAAGGCATACACATCTATCACCAAGTATGCCCGTCACATAAAGAGTAGACACCAACAACGTCTTCAGGTCAGATGTAGCATCTGCAAAAGGGCACTGAGCGAGACCGAGAGGTACGACGACCACCTCACGGAGTGCATAATGTTATCCGCGCTCCCAGAGCCAAGCTGCCAAACACCACCCAAACACCAGAGCAGCAAGCAGGATACACCAACACCAAAGCCAGAGGTGAACCAATGCTGCGTTTGCGGGAAAACGTATGCTAGTGGGCGAGGCCTCACCCAGCACACTAGACAGGCTCACCCAGGAGTGTACAATGCAACACTCCAACCCGCCAAGCGAAAGACCTACTCTGCACAGGAAATGGCAATAGTGGCAGAGGAAGAGGTACGACTCCTCCGTTCCGGCAAGAAGACGACCTTCATCAACCAGCTACTGCTGAGTAGTCTTCCGGAGGGGTCATTCAAGCTTGAGCGACTTAAGGCAATGCGAAAAACACCCAAGTACAGAACACTTGTACAGGAAGGCCTCGATACCATCAATAACACCGAGAGGCCAAATCTACGCACGGACGAAGGCGGCGAGAGGGCACCCAACCACCAAGATCTCCCACCGGCAGGGGATGATCCCAACCCTTCTGACCCAGACGACTCTGATGGCAACTCGGATGAGGGCCCGGACCATGAGCTCGAGGCAAGAAGGAGGTTGTGGGAGTACTTAATGGTGCTCAGCACGGAGGAGGAGGTGGCCGACATGCTGATTACCGATCTCAATCTAGTACTGCGCAATGTCCCAGCTCCGGATTCACTGACGGAGGTGGACACCCGCACAGCGCTGGAGGGACTGGAGTCAGCACTGCGGCAACACAGACCGAGGCTCTTCACCGGAAGAAGACAACCTCGGCGGAGGAACACCAACAACAACCCGCCCAGGGAGGAACACCTGCCCAGAAGAGTGCGAAAAAAGAGGGAATATGCAAGAACACAGCGGGCATACCACCGGAACCCGAAAGAACTCGCCAACAAGATCATCAATGCTGTAGAGTTCGAGGGAGATACACCTACAATTGCGGAATTCGACAACGAGTTTCGACCTAGGTTTTCCGCCCCATCTCCCCCGGACAACTCACCATACACCAGCACGCCCAACGCCAGAATGCTAAACACCCTCCAGCCAATCTCACTGAAAGACATCCAGGAGGCACTACGGGGACCAGAAACGGCAGCGGGTCCTGATAACCCAGAATTAGACACCAGGGCTCTTCGGAGACTAGGACCTGGTGTTCTGGGCAGGATCTTCAACGTGTGGCTCTACCTGGCCAAAGTTCCCCAGTGGACAAAAACGAGCAGAACAACAATGCTCCCCAAGAAGTCACCCTTAGGAAATCCATCTAATTGGCGACCCATCACCATCGGCTCGCACTTCCTAAGGGTCTACTGCAAAGTCATGGCACATAGATTGAGCCTCAATGCGGACACCAGCATAAGCCAAAAGGCTTTCCGGGCGGTCGACGGGTGCGGGGAAAACCTCGCACTGGTCGAGGGCATCATCAGACACGCCCGGAAGGAGAAGAGGAACGTCTACCTGACCTTCGTAGACGTAGCGAAAGCATTTGACACCGTTTCGCACTCCTCCCTCAAGAGAGCTCTCCGTCGGCTAGATACCCCACACCACATTCTAGCCATTGTGCAGGACTTGTATGACAACTTGGAGACCCAGATCTGTGTCGAAGGCGCGGAATCGGAGGCTATACCCATCACCAGAGGAGTCAAGCAGGGGTGTCCACTCTCCCCTTTCCTCTTTTGTGCGGTGGTGGATGAATTCCTGGCATCATTAGAACCAGCGGCCGGTTATCATCTCAACGAGAACACCAGCGTTGCGGTGACCGGCTTTGCAGATGACCTGGTGGTGATCTCCGAATCCAGACTGGGTATGGCGAGGAACTTGGCCAAGCTAGACGACTTCCTACAAGCGAGAGGTCTAGCTGCACAACCGGCAAAGTGCGCCACAGTGAGCCTAGAACTATCGGCTGGAGGGAGGAATGGGAGGAGACTCCGCGTAGTGACCGAGAACATCTTCTCTTTAAGAAACCCGGACACCGGCCGAGCGACTCTCCTCCCTAGTATTCAACCTGACCAGTACGTCAAGTATCTCGGACTACAAGTAGGCCCCTCTGGGCTAGAGAGACCGGGGCGACAGATCAACTTGGAAAGAGACAAGCTAGTTACCATCATGAATAGGATAGGAGGAAGCGCTCTGAAACCCCTGCAAAAACTCAGACTACTGCGGCAACACGTCATCCCCAAGCTGCAGTACAAGTACGTGAAAGGCTCGAGCTCCCTTAATCTGCTGCGATGCCTGGACAAGAAGATCAACGTACACGTGAGGAAGTGGTTCCACCTTCCCCACACTCTCCACAAATCCCTCACTGGCCTGCCCCTGAAAGATGGAGGATTGGGAGTGCCCCGCTTACTAGAGAGTATCACCCGCATGAAAATGGGATTGCTCCACCGCCTTAGGACCTCCAGTGACCCGGCCGTTCGACTCATAGCAGCGGATGGACTCTGGGGGAAGGAGGTGACAGCAATGGCGAGGCACTTCGGGGTAGAGCACATCAGCGCCGAGTCTACGCGGCGGATGAAGAAGGAGACTGTGGAGAAGATGAGGGACGAGTGGAGCCGCTCCTGGAGTGGCAGGGGTGCAGAGAACTTCTACGGAAAGCAGGCCTGCAACGGGATCCTTAAAAACGATCTCGGACCAGGAAGGAAACCAATTGATCTGCTACGACTCCGGTCCCAGTCCGTCTCATGCCGAGTCTCGAGAGCCATTGGCCGGGTGCCGAATGAGGAGCTAGCTAGACTGACGTGCCGCCGCTGTGGAGAAGGGCAGGAAGACTTAATGCATCTACTGCAGTCCTGCCAAGCTGCCCAAAACCACAGGATAATCAGACACGATGCTATCCTCAGGAAACTCAGCCAGTGGCTCGAGAGAGAGAACTATGATGTACAAATGGAGCCCCACATACCAACCGGGCACACATTCGTCAAGCCTGACCTGCTATTACAGAAAAATGGCCGGTACTCGGTGCTCGACCTCTGCATACCCTTCGAGAGCGACAAATACGCTCTCCACAGAGCCGAGCAGTTCAAAGCCGACAAGTACAGGGCGTACGAAGCAGACGTAAGGAGGTACATCACCAGACGGGAACTAGCGACCCCCGTCGGAGATATTGCCTTCCTGGGCGCTGCCATTGGCGCACGGGGTGGCATTCGAACAGCCACCGCGAAACTGCTTGGGAAAATGGGTATCAGAGGCCGTGGCATCGGTATCCTCACCAGCATGGCCATTGAGGGATCCATTAAGATACTACGGACCCTCAGAGTGCAGCCGACCAACTAACGTAATCAGTAGGAAACAAAAGATG
>NW_024719165.1:0-15000 GCF_018991925.1 Homarus americanus | reverse complement strand
GATGTAATCAAGAAGATGACAACTAGCATTAGAATAAAACATAGAGATAAGGGACACTCTATTGGAAGGGGAAAAGTGGCAGAAATCACTTACAACAAACTGCAAGTCCCACTAACTAGAATATTCAGCACCAATGAAGGTTTTAAAGTAATCTGTAAAGATGACTTTGATTCAGATAAAATCCTTTCAAAAGAAGCAAGAGATATATTTTACAATGAAGGCCTTATTGTTGTCATGCCACCAGAACAAAAAGCAAAAAGATCAGTTTTTGTTCGTCAAGTCGATCAAGAGATCGGGAGGAAGACCTGAAAGAAGAACTGGAACGCCAAAATAGGTGGATGAAGATTGAAGAAGTCATTAAGATAAAGGACTATACTCATGTTTGAAGAAGTGTCAATGGCTGAGAAAGTTTTACAACAGGGCTTTCTAATATTCAACATGTCAGTCACACCACATCAAATAAAGAAGGAGACATTCATCAGTCTGCAAACTTGCTTCTCCTGCTACAAATATGAAGAACACACAACGAGAGACTGTCCGGAAAAAGAAAAAAAGTACTGCTCAGATTGTGCAGGCGACGACCATACCTACACTGAATGTAAGAATACACATGTTGGCTGTGTCTCAACTGTAAGAAAGCAGGGAATGTATACATAGGACATAGGACGTTAGCAATGGCATGCTTAATAACTGATAAAGTACAAGAAACAAGGAAAAGGGCAGACTAAGAAGGATAGAAACCGTCCCAGGAAATAGCAAAGAGAGCGGTCCAAGAGGCTCATAGACCAAGTGCAGTGTTAAAACTCACAGAGTGAGCCAATACACTTTGATAAGGTAATGATTGAGTATGATCCATGCACATTTGCACAATATCATTTACACCCGGATCGCTGTGAAGAATTAAGGAAAATGTTTAAATTGAATAACCTACCAGGAATGATATTTCAGAGAATCCACAATCCGAAAAACTATTTCAGACAACATATGCAAGCGAACTGAGAGAAAGGGCACATCAAGACGAACAAAGGTTTGAGCAAGGAGCAACAGCTGATACACAAGGAACACAAGCGACTGATAGAGATCCCAGACAAATGACTAGAAGTGACAAAGAGAAGATAGAAATAACAAAAGGACAGACAAAGGAGTAGGAGGAGAGAAGATAAGATGGAAACTGATCACAATATACAACCTGAATCTGCTGAAGAAATTGGATTAAAAGTTATCACTACAACAAAACATGGAATCCCAACATCGAGACCAACAGGAGGGACAATAGTAAAAAACTGTGAAGGAGGGATATACAAGTGGACATATCAAGAAAAATCCCTAAGTGAAGATTATGTCTGGTCACTAATTACTACGGACAAACTAAAGATTACGGCCAAAGACTTTAAAATAGTAGACCCGTCAGAGTATAGAAGAGTCAGAAGCGGGAAACAGGATGATAGGTCTCCACTCCAACTGACTGCCACAATCCAAGTATAAGAAATAATGGACAATAGACAAACAGTAAGAACTTTAAGAATAATACAACACAACGTAAGAAACTGGAAGACCGAGAGAATTAACCTAAGTAATATATATCGCGAAATTGACCCTGACATTATACTAATAAACAGTCACGGTGAGACAGAAAACAACAACATAAAACTCTTTAACTATTATGTAAACCAAAGAAATAAATCGGGCGAGAAAAATGACGGAGTAGCGATAGCGGTTAAAAGAAACTTAAAATTTAAACTAATTGATGACTTCAGGATGAATTTCTAGCAATAAAAATAAATACAACTCAAGGAGACGTAATTATTGCTACTACTTACCTATAGAAGACCTATTAAAATTGGCTAACAATAGTCATCCGATGTACATCTTAGGAGACTTTAACGCCAGACATAGGATTTTCGACAATACAAATAATAACGCCGTGGGAAACGCCCTTAATCAATCAATAAACCTAGGGAAAATCAATCATCTAGGTCCTAACTTTCCAACCTGGAGAAATCACAATACATAATCGACACCAGACAAAATTTTTACCAACAACAAAGCCTTTTTCAATTCCCATATAAAACAAGGACCTCTCACAGGCAGTGACCATCTATCAATTATACTAAGACTGTCAACAAACCCCATACAGATACCAATAAAAAGAGACTGAAAATGAGTAAAACAGACTGGGACAGCTTCAAAGACGACTTAAGTAATCACCACTCGATTAACCTGCAAGGGAAAACAACAGAAGATATAGACTCAGAAATGGACAGACTGCACTCAGCAATAAAACATCTATAACCAAACACACTCCTACTTCACACTTTAGAACATTACCCAACAACAGACTACCAGAAGAAGTTAAATTAATCCAGACCTATTACAATGAAATAAACAGGTATATGGAAAGACACGGCAGTAACAGATGGCTATTGTTACGAGTTGGGGATTTAGAATATAGTTATACGTCTACCAGATCCCAACAGGTAACAACAATAAAAAACAAAGACAATCGGACTATAAAAGGGAGACAAAGGATGCGAGTTTTCGTTGTATATAATAGAGTACCATAAATCCTTAACAAAATATTTCAGCTTATAAATTACCCTTAACCAAACTTAACCTAAACATTAACAGTATATACATATTAATAAACATAAAACAATCTCGAAGCAAGTGGACGTGGGAAATTAATACAAGAGATACTAGTACTTAAGTGAGGAGCTGAGATGGCTGACGAGTAAGGCTGAGTATTGTAGAAGACGGTAGGTAGTCACTGCACGTACGTAGGTTTAGAGATATGATCCTGTGGTCACTTCCCAGAGCCAAGTGCTCTCTCCTCGAATGGAGGTGACGCAACAACCAGGATAGGGAGAAGGGAAACCTCGGAGTGGTAACTAAGACGAGTCATACTCGTGTCTCGTCCCTAGATGGCGTTGCTCGTGGTGCTGGGTAGGTAGATCAGGACAATAGATGGCGTGCTTCGTAGTGCTGGGTGGAGGGTTCGTAACACACCCCCCCTCAAGACCTCCGTAGCGCGGGCGAAGGAGGTGATCACCTGGTGCGTCTGGAGTAGCTGCTGCATTTCCACTGGAGCTCGGGATAAGGAGTCTGCAATCAGGTTATAGGGCTGGGTGAGGAGAGCCCAGCGGAGGATTCGCTGGTTGGAGGTCTTGTTGGTTTGGATGAACGTGAGTGGGTTATGGTCGGTGAAGACTAGGGTTGTTTGTGGGCAAGACTGGAGGTAACATTCAAACTTCTTTATTGCCAACACCAGAGCCAAGGCCTCCTTCTCTATGGTCGAGTAGTTGGTCTGATGTTTTTCAACAAGTAATATGCCACAGGGTGAAGAACATCAGTGGTTGGGTCGGGTTGTAGGAGCACAGCCCCCTCCGACACCACTAGCGTCGATTTGCAGATGGAAGGGCGAGGTGTAGTCAGGCTTGGAGGCAAGGAAGGCTTTGAGGCGGTGGAAAGACTGGTCGCACCTCTGGTTCCAGATGTAAGGGACCGCAGAACTGGTAAGGTCTGTGAGGGGTCCGGCCACGCTGGAGAAGTTACTGCAGAACCGACGGTAGCCGCACATCCCCAGGAAGCGCATGAGTTCCTTCCTCGTCCTTGGAGGGGGAAGGACAAGATGGCTCTAACGTTTGCGTCCTTGGGTCTCACCATACCATGCCCAACGATATGTCCCAGGTAAGTCACTGAGGCCCGGCCAAAAGCAGATTTAGCCAGGTTTATGGTGAATCCAGTCTCTTGCAGTCGTGCAAACAGTATCTCCAAACGCACCAGATGTTCGTCCCAGCTGTCCGACACCACCACCAGGTCATCCAGGTAGGCGAACGTCCCACCTAGGTCCTGAATTAGGAAGTTGATGGCCCTCTGGAATGTGGCCGGAGCATTAGAAAAGCCAAACGCCATAACCAAATATTGAAAAAGACCAAATGGTTATAAATGCCGAGATTATTTTGGCCCTATCCGTGAGTCCCACTTGATAATATCCTTTCAATAAGTCCACCGTACTGATAAATTTGGCACAGCCTATGCTATATTATATCTTCAATCAAAGGTAAAGGGTAGGAGTCTGAGACAGTGACCTGGTTCTTTACGATAATCGGTACAGAAACGAAAAGTGCCATCGGGTTTTGGAATGAGAAGGCAAGGTGAAGCCCAGGGGAGGTACTAGGCTCAGCTAAGTTATGTTTTAACAAAAATCTACCTCCTTTTTCATAATCTCTTTTTTTGTGGATTTAGTCGATAGGCTGATTGCCTAATGGGTTGTACATCATCCGAGATTAGCTTAATATCATGTTTAAGTATATTGCAAAACCCTGGGAGGTCTGATGTGACTTTAGGAAATGTTGATAATAACTTAGTGAGATCTTTTGCTTGAGATGGATTCAGAACAGAAAAATACTCATCCAAGTTGTTGAGTATGTGACTGTTAGTAGGGTTTTCTTTAGGTAGAGGAAGTCTAAATTCTCCAATAGGTCCATGTCATCTGTCTCCGGCTCCGGCCCTGACAAAACCGTATGCAATACAGGTTGACTTATAGCCTCTGGGATGTCTTCCTCTGACTGCCTGGAATGGTAAAGTTTCATGAGATTAATGTGAACAAGTTGTGAATCTTTTCTGCGATCAGGAGTATGGACTATATAGTTGAGGGGAGATAGTTTATTAGCAACTATATAGGGACCAGTAAACTTGCTTTTAAGGGGAGAGCCTGGAATGGGTAGAAAGAGTAACACTTTGTCACCTGGAGAAAATGATCTTTCAACTAATTTTAGGTTGGGACTTCACCATTTTTCTTGGACTTTTTAAGTTTGACTGAGCAATGGGTTCGGACTTCAGTTAATTTGTCCCTTAAAGTGTCAATGTATTGGGAAACTGTTGCGAGCTTAATAGATGGAGTGTCAAACCACTGCTCCTTTACTATTTTAAGGGGTCCCCTTATTTGTCTCCCATATAGTAACTCGAACGGGGAGAAACCCAATGACTCCTGGGGACATTCCCTGATGGCAAAGAGTAACAAGTCTATGCTTTCATCCCATTCCTTTTGGTGTTCTATACAGTATTTTTTGAGCATTGATGTACAATGGTCCACACTGAGGTCTTTCATCACCTGTTTGAAAAGATTGCTCGTAAAATTGGTGCCCTGATCGGATTGGATCTCTTTAGGAATGCCCACTGAAGTGAAAAGGTGCAAAAGATGTTTGATTACGTTTTTTGAAGTGATGCTTTTAAGGGGAAAAGCCTCAGGATAACGTGTACTGGTATCCATAACTGTGAGCAGGAATTGATTTCCCTTCTTAGTCTTTGGTAATGGGCCCACACAATCCACAACAATCTTTTCAAATGGTGTAGAAAATACTGGGATGGGCTTAATGGGAGCTGCTGGTATACTTTCATTTGGTTTTCCTACCATTTGACAAATATGACAAGATTTTAGGTATTTTGACACATCCTTCCTAAGTCCAGGCCAATAATAGTGTTGGAGGAGCTTTTTATATGTTTTCAGGATTCCCAAATGTCCTGAAATACCATCATGGGCAAGGGCAATTAATGCTGGTCTGACTGAGGTGGGAATTACCACTTGATGTATTTCAGACCACGTGTCTAGATGGGCAAGCTCAGGGGGCCTATAGGCCCTCATCAAAACCCCTTCATGATAATAAAAACACGGAAGGGTGTTAAAATCTTTACCCTCAACTGCTGCATGATGAAGTTTAGTCAAAGATGGATCAGATTGTTGGGCTTTAACGAGCTCATCCTTACTAATTGTCTTATTGTACAGATCTTCTGTGGGTAGGAAAATATTAGAGGTGGTTTTAGACGAAGAGGGCCCATTTCGCACACTCTGTGACCGGGTGACAGCACAAGATGGGAAAAGATGAGGAATAGTTTCTTTAAGGTCAGTGGTGGAGTTGACAGGTAAGGGAGAGTCGACTGTCTTTATGTTAGGAACCACTAGATCTCCTACCAAGTCATTACCAATAATAAATGAATGCCGCACACAGGCATTGGGTCTTTCCTTATGGCTATTTGCACTTCCCCAGTAATCAAGGGACATTGGAGGTGCACTTTAGCTAAAGGATAGGAAGAATGGGATGAGAGATCTGAAATTAGAACACTCTCATTAGTAAATGCGGTAGATATATCGGGAATGACGTTAAACAGGAGGATAGATTGTGCTGCGCCCGTATCACGTAGTATACGAATAGGGAAAGAACGAGACCCCTCTATGATTGAAATTTTTCCCTCATAGGTGAATGAAGAGAAGAGATCCTGATGGGGCCTTTCCACATTGGTATTTGCTATTGGTTTGGACTTGGGATCCAGGGAACTACTTTTAGCAATTCGACACTTTGGGTGTTTACAATTCTGGATCGTATGGCCTGGGTTTTTACAGTAAGAACAAGTAAGCTTGGTTGCATCGGGGGAGTAGGTGTGGGACCTTTCGACCTACCACTCACGTTCCCAAGGTTATCATCAGAGGAGGACCTAACATGTCGGGAAGTACCACGTTCTCTACTGCCCAGTGACTCCACCAACAAAGCGTACGCATCAGCCAGCTCAGCAGCACGCCCTAAATTAACCTCTCCACGCTCCTCCACATGCTTCAAGATGTGAAATGGTATCTTGCTCTTCCACTCCTCCAGGACTACCAAATTTAACAAATCCTGAAATGTGGAGGTCTCTGTAGCCTCTAACCACTTCTTAAAAACCTAAGCTTTTCTTGAGCAAACTCAACAAAGGTGTGGGAAAATGGTTTGGTTAGTTTACGAAACTTCTGCCGGTATCCATGGCGTGATAGCATAAGAGGTGAGGATATTCTTTTTACGTTATCATAGTCATCAGTCTGGTCTAAACAGTTATAAACTCTACGAGCCTTACCATATAATTTAGGAACTAACACTGACACCCACTGGTCCTTTGGCCACTCATTCTTCCCGGCTATTTTCTCAAAAGTCCTAAATGACCCGTCCATATCGGATTCATCAAACCCGGGAACAAGGGAAGAAGCAGTAGCAGGGTTAAAAGCAGCTAGTTTCTCTCTTAATGCCACTTCCTTTGATCTAAACTCCGATGTTAAGGTGACTTCTATCTCTCTTACCTGTAGTTCTTTCAGTCTAACCTCCTGCTCCAACTTGGCCCGTTCCATCATTTCCTCATGCTCCAACTTGGCCTGTTCCGACCTTCCCTCATGCTCCAACTTGTGCTCCAACTTGGCCTGTTCCAACTTTTCTTCATGCTGCAACTTGGCCTGTTCCGACTCCTGCTCCAACTCGAGTTCTTTCATTTTGATTTGGAACTCGAACCTAGCTCGTTCCAGTTCTAAGGCGTTGAAGTTTCTTGGACATGGGCGTTAATCTGTCAACAGCGGATTCTTTTAAAACTTCATGTTGAACCAGCACTTCAATCACATGATTTTTTAACATTTCCTTAGTCAGTTGCTGTGAAAATGGGATATTATAATAGTTGGCTATTTCTTTCCATTCTTTCTTCAGGATATTAACACGTAATTTAGCTACGGAAGGATTTTCAATAAAAATCCTGGAGATCAAAACCTGAAATTGTGGCCATTGTTAAGAAAAATAGGATAAATTAACTAATGGTCCAAAAGATAAAGATAAGTGGATAACCCTAGAAATATCACGGCAGTGGATAACCAGAAAGTCCCGAAAACTAACCAAGTTATACCTGGGAAATTACACTTATGATTATTGTTCTTCTGAGAAGATCCTTAGATAAGGGATAAAGAGACTTACTTGAAAGAGGTAGGGTGTATTACGGCATTAATATAAAGATCCGGATTAACAACCCTGATATACTTGAAAGAGGAAGGGCGTATTACGGCATTAATATAAAGATCCGTATTAACAACCCTGATATACTTGAAAGAGGTAGGGCGTATTACGGCATTAATATAAAGATCCGGATTAACAACCCTGATAAATGGTATGATTGACCCTGAATGAGATAATGAGAAGAACAATAATTGAGGCTATATAATTATGGGGTCCTGGTAGAGCGGGGCGTCCCAAGATAATTATGGGGTCCTGGTAGAGCGGGGCGTCCCAAGATATCACTTCACCGTAAACTAGTGACTATGGAACAGCCTACTCTGGAGTGAGGGTACGGCATTAAATCAGATCCGATTCTTCCCTACACTCGATAAGACTTTATTACACAACTGCCACGTGTAATAACAGGTAAGCCTAAGGACACTTGAACCTATTGACTTACGTCTGTCACTCTACTGTACGATAATACCAATATATGCAAACACATATGAAGGAAACTTTAAACCACCGTAAAGCAATTGTGAACAGAAGTGACTGGGAGGAATAATTAACACTGAGTAACAAGGGAGGAAGGAATATGGTACTTAAGGTCGTATCCTGTCACGGTCGCCATTTGTTACGAGTTGGGGATTTAGAATATAGTTATACGTCTACCCAGATCCCAACAGGTAACAACAAAAAACAAAACAAAGACAATCGGACTATAAAAGGGTAGACAAAGGATGCGAGTTTTCGTTGTGTATAATAAAGTACCATAAATCCCTTAACAAAATATTCAGCTTATAAATTACCCTTAACCAAACTTAACCTAAACATTAACAGTATATACATATTAATAAACATAAAACAATCTCGAAGCAAGTGGACGTGGGGAAATTAATACAAGATACTAGTACTTAAGTGAGGAGCTGAGATGGCTGACGAGTAAGGCTGAGTATTGTAGAAGACGGTAGGTAGTCACGGCACGTAGGTTTAGAGGATAGATGATCCTGTGGTCACTTCCCAGAGCCAAGTCCTCTCTCCTCGAATTGGAGCTGACAAAGAAGACTTTGAGGAGGTGACGCAACAACCAGGATAGGGAGAAGGGAAACCTCGGAGTGGTAACTAAGACGAGTCATACTCGTGTCTCGTCCCTAGATGGCGTTGCTCGTGGTGCTGGGTAGGTAGATCAGGACAATAGATGGCGTGCTTCGTAGTGCTGGGTGGAGGGGTTCGTAACAATTGTAATATTCAGAAATTTCAGAGTAATTTCAAATGCCCCGCCATTAGCGATACTGAGCGTTCAAGGTCATCTGAGGGGAGAGAGCGCTGCCTGCTCATAGCGAGAGATTGCGGAACTAGGCCTATATGATATTAAATGTAATTCACCGAATTTATAATGATGCGATTCATGAAGTAAGGGACTATTATTGAATTTGAAATTATTATAGATCGTTTATCAGTCGGAATAATGTTACGGGTGTCCCAAGGAGATATTAGTTAGGCGGAAAATATGTCACGTAGGCCCAAGCTAACGCCTTGAGGAGACGCGACGCGGGCTAGGTCTCAGTCGCGGGGAGGATTCATACAAAACAAGACGTCCCTGCGCGTCTGGCACAGAAATAGTCACGTGGCCTAGTCACCTGTGCTGCGCTATTGCAGTATAACAAGTAAGTCTCATTCGATCTCAGACAGGGTTAGATAGGGCAGTGATAAAGTAAACTAGAGCTAACAGTGAGTTCATTTCAGGGTTTCCGTCAGAACCCACTTGACTGGAGTTGACCGGAGTTTGACTGCGAGAGATTGACTGCCGTTTGAGACTGCCGTTGATGATTGAGGGTGGCGACTGTCGCCATTGGACCGATCAGAGTAGGCCTGTCACTGTTTAGCGGGGTACCAAAGGATCTCTTGAGGGAATCTAGCCGTCTGGGTGCCCAGCGGACGTCGGCTCACAACCCCACATGTCCCGAGCAGCTAGTGAAACCCTCTTGCTAACGGGAAGCTAAAGTTTCTCTCAACTGCGCAAGGTCTGATTGGCTCACTCTCTTCCTGCCCATGGACGCACTGGGAGTACACTGAGGCTATCTGAGTATATTAATGGTCACACACTGAGACCGTGAGTCTAGGACTCTAGGAGACACCTAGAGGAACATTTTATCTTCCTTATCACGGGTGTAGTTAACACCATTCCTCAGACTGATATTATCTTGACGTGTGTAGTTTAATATTTCTTAAATAATTTTGATAGTAGTGTTTTTTTGAATGTTTGTGTCATTAAGTGGAACCAGAGTGATACTGTGATTTGATTCTTTTAATGCATCTGATTGTTCTTCATAATTCTGATCTCAAGTATAACCTTGTTCCCCAGAGTAGTGGTTAAGTTAGGTTAGGAAGTGTGCATCTGTTGGGGTGCTATAATTTTGTTGAGTGCCCTTAAGGCCTATTCATTGTAGAGTATTTAATTTCTTATTTTTTATTACCATTTCCTCAGTGCCTGGTATTATTTTGTTGAGAGCCCTTAAGGCCTATTCATTGTAGAGGCCTATTCATTGTAGAGTACTTAATTTCTTATATTTTATTACCATTCCTCAGTGACTGATATTGTTTTGTTGAAAACCCTTAAGACCTATTCATTGTGGAGTATTTAATTTCTTATATTTTAGTACCATTTCCTAAGTGACTGATATTATTTTGTGAAAGCCCTTAAGGCCTGTTCATGTGTGCAAACAACATTTCTTAATACTTCAAATTTATTGTTGCCTGTGTTTCTAATAATTTCTATGTCATTTATAACTTTTATTCCCCAGAGTAGTGTTTTAAGTTAAGTTAAGAGGTGCGCATATTGGTGTACCATTATTGATTGTGTTTGTAGTGTTGGAGGGAATATAAGTGTCTAAATTTTACAGTGTGTCTCATTCATCCCAGTCACAGACGCTATCCTTCCACGGGTCACGGACAATTCATTTTGTGTAGTAGATTTAAGTGTTCTTGTGCTGGTTCGGGATTTTCCTCAAAGGGGCGCTTCCACTGCCATTACCATCTATTAATTTTTAATAAACCCCAAGTCAAGTGAAAAATTAAAGTCCAGTAAATTCCGACCGGTTACATATATATATATATATATATATATATATATATATATATATATATATATATATATATATATATATATATATATATATATATATATATATATATATATATATATATATATATATATATATATATATATATATATATATATATATATATATATATATGCAAGTAAATCACTGTAGGTGCGCGTGATCTAGGTATATGCTGATAACCACAAGGAAAGAAGAAAGCAACTAATACAAGTAAAACAATTCGTACGTTTACCTCAGAGACAGTCCTAATAGGGATACTGTTCTTGATATGGCGACACGAGGTAACTGTACTCACCTTGTGACAGTCAGGCATAGTTATAAACTAGTCACCTGGGTCGCGCAGAATCCCCTCGGG
This sequence comes from Homarus americanus, assembly GCF_018991925.1. Taxonomy (NCBI): domain Eukaryota; kingdom Metazoa; phylum Arthropoda; class Malacostraca; order Decapoda; family Nephropidae; genus Homarus; species Homarus americanus. The sequence continues at coordinate 3,742 of NW_024719165.1, read as the reverse complement.
AGTACTGACGTCATGGTAAAGGTAAATTGTGATTGGACGATCGTATTTATAAGTGGTACTACAGTAAATTGTGTGACCTGTTCATGAAATATATTTAGCATTCAACGACCTACTCCTACCCATGTACTGACACACGTTTAGTCATGCAAACACAATGGATTCCACCACATGTCACTATAACAATATCAATATTACAAAATGTCGGAATATGTATAGCTTGATAACTACAACACTGAAAGATGTTAAGGTAATGATAGTGAGGTTGGAGTGAAACAGCCGTAGATTTATGAAATTTTAGGCATATATATATAAGAACATAAGAATGGAGGAAACTGCAGCGGGCCTATTGGCCCATACTGGGCAGTCCTGTTTACACCCAACCCCTATTGCTCATATAAGCATCCAACCTATGTTTGAAGCTATTCAGCGTATTCGAGTTAATGATGATATTTGGTAACTTGTTCCATTCATCCACTACTCTGTTTCCAAACCAGTGTTTACTGATTTCACGCCTAAATCTAAATTTATCTAATTTAAAACCATTGTTACGAGTTCGCTCCTGGTTGGATAGTTTGAGTACCTTTGTAATGTCCCCTTTGTTTAGCCCTGCCTTCCACTTATACACCTCTATCAGGTCGCCCTCGCTTACGCTCTCGAGGGAGTGCAAATTAAGATGCTTTAACCTGTTCTATACTCGCTGTTCCTAATGCCCGGGATTACTTTGTCATTCTCCTCTGAATTCTTTCCAACGAGATTCTATATCCATTCTGTAATACGGTGACCAGAACTGAACTGGCGAATCCAGGTGTGGTCTCTGGCCAAGCAAGATACAATTTTTGGATGACCTCGCTATCTTGTAATCAACACCTTTGTATGAACCCAAGTACTTTATTAGCCTTTGTTACGAGCAAAAACACATTGTTTACTTGGCTTAAGGTTCCTACTTATCATTACTCCTAAATCTCTCTCGCAGTTGGATTTCTCTATGGCATCGTTGTTCATCTGGTATCTGGTTTCCCTGTTTACATCTCCTCTCCTGAGTACTTTACATTTGTCGACGTAGAATTTCATCTGCCATTTTTCAGACCATTCGAAAAATTTGTTTAGATCTTCCTGTAGTTTTGCGGGGTCCTCGTCAGATTTAATAACACGTCCTATTTTAGTGTCATCAGCAAATTTGCTTATGTTGCTGTCTATGCCGAAATCTATGTCGTTTATGTATATAATAAATAATAATGGTCCAAGTACTGAGCCTTGGGGAACTCCACTTGTGACGTTGATTCCAATGGGACTTAGTGCCATTAATGCTCACTCTCTGTTTCCTGTCCTGTAACCACGCCCTAATCCATTTAAGGATATTACCTTTGATGCCATGTGCTTCTACCTTTCTAATTAGTCTTTCGTGGGGGACTCTGTCGAAGGCTTTGCTCAAGTCGAGATATACCACATCATAATTGTGCCCCTCGTCCACCGATTCGAAAACTGATGAAAGAATGTTAATAGATTAGTTAGGCAAGAACGTCCGCTTGTGAAGCCATGCTGGGAATCATTGATCAATCGGTGCTTCTCCAGGTGATTTCGAATAGAGTTTGAAATGATTGCTTCCAGTAATTTGCCTACTATTGATGTTAGACTGTAGGTGCGCGTGATCTAGGTATATGCTGATAACCACAAGGAAAGAAGAAAACACAAAGTTCCCAAGCGCTTTCGTGTAATTCACATCTTCAGGGGTGAGTACAGACTAAAGAGAAATACAAACCAAGGTGTACATATACAGAGGAGGGTGATAGTGCTGATAGTGCTCCCGCTAGAGACCAAGGAAAATGTCCGCTTTGGATCGTTGTGCCGTGGGGGAAGAGGAGAGGAGTGTGGGGAAGGACGACCTCCTTGCCACGCTGTTAAGGCAGCTGGGGCAGTTGAGGAGTGAGGTTGACACTCTAAAGGGGGAAAATGAAGCCCTCAGGACGGAACTCCTTCAGGTAGGTGTCCTGCCTAGCAGGACACCTGCGAAGGAGGAGCAGGCGTGGAGAGTGGTTGTCTCCAAGGGGACTAGGGTCAGGCTTAGGAAAGCTGACCAGGGTGTGGAGTGCAGTAACCCTTACCAGGTGCTGCAGGAAGCTGGAGAGGAAGAGAAGAGGCAGGACGGTATGGATCAAGGAGAGGAAAGGGTAGTTGTACAAACCCTGCCCACAGGTAAGGTCGTGGTAGTTGGTGACAGCCAGGTGAGGTTTATGGATAGGGCTTTTTGTGCGAGAGATAGGAAACGTAGGACTAGGGTATGTTTTCCTGGGGCTGGGATAGGGCATGTAGCCGAGAGGTTAGACAGAGTTTTGTCAGGGGAGGGTACCAATCCAGTAGTGTGTCTTAGTGTGGGAGGAAACGACATAGGTAAGGTTAGGAGTGAGGAATTTTTCAAGAGGTATAGGGAGGCGCTGGGGAAGATTAGAGATAGGGGAGGGATCCCGATAGTATGTGGTGTCTTGCCTAGAAGAGGGGTTGGTCGTGAATGGCTGTCCAGGGCAATTGCTATAAATTGCCGACTGGAAAAACATTGTGCAAACAATGGTTGGGCATTCATTGATAACTGGCAACGATTCTATGGCAATGACTACCTGTACTGTCGCGACGGAGCACACTTGTCTCGTGAGGGGGTAAAGACGTTGTCTGCATCCCTGGAGCGTGAAATTGTCACTCTGAAGGGGGGGTTTTGTTGTGTGGTGGAGAGGGTCGGGGAAAATGGGGAGTCAAAAAAAACAAGGGAGGTCCTGGAAGTAGTGAAACAGAAGTAGATAATGCTGAAAATATAGTTAGTCATACAACGAACATCAAAAGTAATAATGTAAAACAGATAGAAACGGAAATTGAGAGTGTTTATTATACTAATAGTAAAGCTTCAAAAATAAAAATGGACCAGCTCAGGCTATTGTTGGGGTAAAGAGGTTTGCAGACAGTAATTGCAATAACGGAAACATGGATAAATTCAAACAGCAAGCATTTTTTAGCAGAATTTCATATTCCAGGATATAACCTATTTAAATTTGACAGAGTAGGAAGGAGAGGTGGTGGTGTAGCAGTGTATATCAGGGTGTCATTAAAAAGCTGCAATAAATCAAACATTAAAACAAATAGCGACAATGAAAGTATTTGGGTAGAGATTGGTGAGGGCAGTGAATCCGTAGTCATTGGTGTTATATATAGACCACCTAATTTGAGTAGGAACGATGGTAAATTGCTATGGGAGGAAATAAAGAAGGCATCTGATAAAAACAATGTATGTATTCTAGGCGATTTCAACTTTTCAGGCATAGATTGGAAAAATCAACTTAGCGATAATGAATCTGAAGATTTTCTAGAAGTAGTACAAGATAGTTTTTTATATCAATTCATAAACTCGCCCACTAGAGGAAATAATATCCTCGATTTAGTTCTCAGTAATAATGAAAATCTAGTAAAAGATGTTGGGATTGGAGACGAACTAGGAAACAGTGATCATAAAGCCATATATTTTAACATAATATGGGATGGTAGGAAGAAGGAAAATTCGGCCTTGATCCCGGATTTTAGGAAGGCTAATTACGGTAGCTTAAGGAGAGACCTAAGGGATGACCCTATGGTCAAAAGATTAACCCCCCCCACACCTCCGGAAACTGTCAACTTAGGACGGGATAACCCCGAATTTAATTTAGCAGCTACTTATGAACAATTTATTGCGACAATCAATAATGCCCAAAATAAACACATC
>NW_024719164.1:0-17839 GCF_018991925.1 Homarus americanus | reverse complement strand
TCACCACACAGTCATGTCACTGAAGGGTGCCCAGCTCTCCACTCCTGGTCAGCACTGAAGGGGTGCCTGGCCCTCACCCCAGGTCATGGTGCTGAAGGGTGCCCGGCCACCCCGGGTCGCTGAGTGCCCGGCCCACACACCGTTCATAACACTGTAAAGGTTGCCTGCCCCCCACCCCAGTTCATGTCCTGAGAGGGGTGCCCGGCCCTCACCCCGGTTCGCAGCACTGTAGGGTGCCCGGCTTCCCACACCCGGGGTCCATGGCTGAAGGGTGCCCGGCCTTCACACCCCGGGTCATGGTGCTGAAGGGTGCCCGCCTCACCCCGGGTCATGTCACTGAAAGTGCCCGCCCTCACACCCCGGTCATGTCACTGAAGGGGTGCCCAGCTCTACCTCCGGGTCATGGCACTGAAGGGGTGCCTGGCCCTTACACCCCAGGTCATGAAAGTGCCCGGCCCTCCACCCCGGTTCATAACACTGTAGGTGCCCTGCCCCCACCCCGTTTCATGTCACTGAAGTGCCCGGCCCTAAACCCCGGTTCATGTCACTTATGGGGTGCCTGCCCTCACCTCCGGGTCATGGTGCTGGAGGGGTGCCGGCCTAACCTCGGGTCATGTAGAGGGTGCCGACCCTCACACCAGTTCAAAGCACTGTATGGGTGCCCGGCACTCACAGTATCATGGCATAAGGGGTGCCCGGCCTCACACCCCGGGTCATGGCACTCATGAGGTGCCCGGCCCTCCACACCTGGCCATGGCACTGAAGCTTTGCCCGGCCCTCACACCCTGGTCATGTACCTAAGTGGTGCACCGCCCTCACCCGATTCATGGCACAAGGGTGCCCGGCCCTCACACCCCGGGCCATGGTGCTGAAGGTGTCAGGCCATGACACCCCGGGTCATGGCAATGAAGGTGCCCGGCCTAACACCCAACTATTGTGCTGGAGGGGTGCCGGCCTCACACCCGGGTATTGTCACTGAAGGTGCCTGCCTCACACCCCGGGCCATGGTGCTGGAGGGTGCCTGGCCCTATACCAGGTCATGTGGGAGCTGAAGGGGTGCCCGGACATCACACCCCAATTCATGGTACTGAACGGTGCCCGGCCCTCACACCCCGATTCGTGACACTGAAGGGGTGCCCGCCCTCACACCCGGGGTCATGGCATAAAGTGCCCGGCCCTCACACCCCGGGTAATGTCACTGAAAGGTTCCCGGCCCTCACCCCAGGGGCCATGGTGCTGGAGGGTGCCGGCCCTCACATACCGGGTCATGGGCTGAAGGGTGCCCGGACAACACACCCCAATTCATGGCACTGAACGGGTGCCCGGTCCTCACACCCTTGGTCATGTCTCTGAAGGTGTGCCGGCCTCACCCGGGTCATGTCACTGAAACGGTGCCCGTCCCACAAACCGGTCATGGCACTGAAGGGGTGCCTGGCCCTCACACCCCAGGTCATGGTGCTGAAGCGGTGCCAGCGCTCACCCCCGGTTACGCCGCTGTGCCAGCCCTCACACCCAGTTTCATGACACCGAAAGCGTGCCCGGCCTCCACATTCAATTCCTGACACTGAAGGTGCCCGGCCCTCACACCCCAGGTCATGGCACTGAAGGGTGCCTGGCCCTCACACCCCAGGTCATGGTGCTGAAGGGTGCCCGGCCCTCACCGGTTCGCAGCTGTAGGGGTGCCCGCTTCACACCCGTTTCATGACACTGGCGTGCAGCCTCACACCCCGATTCCTGACACTGAAGGGGTGCCCGGCCCTCACACCCCGGGTCGCCTTTTCAGAGGTGCCCGGCCTTCCACCCCGGGTCATGTCACTGAAAGGTGCCCGTCTCTGCCCCACGGGTCCATGTCACTGAAGGGGTGCCCAGCTCTCCTCGGGTCGCCTTGAAGGGTGCCTGGCCCTCACCCCCGGGTCATGGTGCTGAAGGGGTGCCCGGCCCTACACCCCGGTTCATAACACTGTAGGGTTGCCTGGCCCCACACCCCGTTTCATGTCACTGAAGGGGTGCCCGGCCCTCACCCGGTTCGCAGCACTGTAAGAGTGCCCGGCCTCACACCCCGTTTCATGCACTGAAAAGGGTGCCTGCCCTCACAGTTCGTGACACTGAAGGTGCCCAGCCCTCACCGGGGTCATGACTGAAGGGGTGCCTGGCCCTCACACCCAGGCCATGGTGCCATTGATGCCCGGCCCTCACACCCCGGGTCATGGTGCTGAGGTGGCCCTCACCCCGATTCATGGCACTGAAGGGTGCCGCCCCTCACACCCCGTTCGCAGCACTGTAGGGTGCCGGCCCTCACACCCCGTTTCATGGCACTGAAAGGGTGCCCGCCCTCACACCCCGGTCATGGCAATGAAGGGGTGCCTGACCTCACACCCCGGGTCATGGTGCTGAAGGGGTGCTCTGGCCCACCCCGGGTCATGTGAAAGGTGCCCGGCCCTCATCCGGGTCGGGTGCTGGAGGTGCCCAGCCCTGTCTCCGGGTCATGTGAGGGGGTGCCCGACCCTCACCCTGGTTCAGCACTGTATGGGTGCCCGGCACTCACACCCCCGTTTCATGGCACTAGGGGTGCCCGGCCCTCACCCCGGGTCATGACACTCATGAGGTGCCCGGCCCTCACACCCTGGCCGGCACTGAAGCTTTGCCCGGCCCTCACACCCCTGGTCATGTACCTAAAGTGGTGCCCGGCCTCACCCCGATTCATGGCACTGCAGGTGCCCGGCCCTCACACCCCGGCCATGGTGCTGGAGGGTGTTAGGCTGTCACCAGGTCATGACACTGAAGGGGCCCAGCCCTCACACCTCAGGCCATTTTGCTGGAGGGTGCCCGGCCTCACACGGGTAATGTCACTGAAAGGGTTCGGCCCTCACCCCGGGCCATGGTGCTGGAGGGGCCAGCCTCCACCGGGTCATGGAGCTGAAGGGTGCCCGGACATCACACCCCAATTCATGGCACTGAACAGGTGCCCGGTCCTCACACCTTGGTCATGTCTCTGAAGGTGTGCCCAGCCTCACACCCCGGGTCATGTCACTGAAACGGTGCCCCCACCCAGGTCATGGCACTAGGGGTCGGCCCTCACCCCGGGTCATGGTGCTGGAGGGGTGCCGCCTGACACTCCGTGTTATGTGAGGTGCCCGACCCTCACACCCTGGTTCAAAAGCACTGTATGTGTGCGGAACTCACACCCCGTTTCACTAGCATAAAGGGGTGCCTGCCTCACTCGGTCCGCAACTCATGGTGCCCAGCCCTCACACCCCTGGCCATGGCACTGGCTTTGCCCGGCTCTCACACCCCTGGTCATGTACCTAAAGGGGTGGGTGCCCGCCCTCACACCGATTCATACTTTCTGGTGCCCGGCCCTCACCCCGGGCCGCTGGTGCTGGAGGGTGTTAGGCCCTGTTTTACCCCGGGTCATGACACTGAAGGGGTGCCGGACCCTCCTCCTAGGCCATTGTGTAGGGGTGCAGCCCTCACCTCGGGTAATGTCACTGAGGGTGCCCGGCACTCACACCCGGGCCATGGTGTGGAGGGGTGCCCAGCCCTCACATGCCTGGTCATGGAGCTGAAGTGCCCGGACATCCACCCCAATTCATGGCACTGAGCAGGTGCCTGTCCTCACACTTGGTCATGTCTCTGAAGGTGTGCGCAGCCCTCACACGGGGTCATGTCCTGCAGTGCCCACCCCACCCAGGTCATTGGCACTGAAGGGGTGCCCTCACACCCCAGTCATGGTGCAGAAGCAGTGGCCCTCACACCCCGGTTCGCAGCACTGTGGGGTGCCGCTCCCATTTCATGACACGCGTTGCCCAGCCCCACACCCCGATTCCTGACACTAGAAGGGCGGCCCTCCACCCCGGGTCGGCACTGAAGGGTGCCAGCCCTCACCCCAGGTCATATGCTGAAGGGTGCCCGGCCCTCACCCAGATCTCATGTCACTGAAGGGTGCCCAGCTCTCACACTCCGGGTCATGGCACTGAAGGGGTGCGTGGCCCTAACACCCAGGTCATAGTGCTGAAGGTGCCAGCCATGCACCCCTGGTCTTGTGAAGGGTGACCCACCTCACACCCTGGTTCAAAGCAATGTTTGGGTGCCGCTCACACCCCGTTTCATGGCACTGGATTGCCCGGCCCTCACCACCCCGGGTCATGGCATTGATGCCCAGCCGTCACACCTTAGCCGCCTTCAAGCTTTGCCCAGCCCTCCCACCCCTGGTCATACTGAAGGGTGCCTGGCCCTCACCCCGGTTCATGGTGCTGGGGGTGCCTGCCCTCCCACACCCCGGGTCATGGTGCTGAAGGGGTGCCAGCCCTCAAACCCGGGTCATGTCACTAAGCGGTGCCCTGCCCTCACACCCAAGTCATGTCACTGAAGTGGTGCCAGCCCTCACACCCAGGTCATGGCACTGTAGGGTGCCCGGCCCTCACAACCCGTGGCCATGGCACTGAGGTTTGCCCGGCCCTCAAACCCCTGGTCATGTACCTAAAGTGATGCCCGGCCTCACACCCGGGTCATAACCCTAAAGGGGTGCCCGGCCCTCATCCTGGTCATGGTGCTGGAGGGTGTTAGGCCCCTGACACCCCAGGTCATGACACTGAAGGGGTGCGACTCCCTCCCTAGCCGGCCTTGTGCTTGGCAGGTGCCCGGCCTCAAACAGGTAATGTCACTGAAAGTGCCCGGCACTCACCCCAGGCCATGGTGCTGGAGGGTGCCCGGCCCATGGGTCATGGGCTGAAGGGGTGCCCGGACATCACACCCCAATTCATGGCACTGAACAGGTGCAGTCCTCACCCTTGGTCATGTCTCTGAAGGTGTGCAGCCCTCACACCAGGGTCATGTCACTAAACGGTGCCCGCCCCACACACCCCGGGTCATGGCACTAAAGGGGTGCCTGCCCTCACACCCCCAGGTCATGGTGTAAACGGTGCCCGGCTCTCACACCCAGTTCCCCACACTGTAGGGGTGCCGGCCCTCACCGTTTCATGACACAAGCGTGCCCGGCCCTCACACATTCCTGACACTGAAGGGGGCCCGGCCCACACACCCCCGATTCCTGACACTGAAGGGGCCCGGCCCCTCACACCCCGGGTCATGTCACTGAAAGGGTGCCCGTCTCTCACACCCCGGGTCATGTCACTGAAGGTGTGCCCAGCTCTCTCCGGGTCGTGGCACTGAAGGGTGCCTGGCCCTCACCCCCAGGACATGGTGCTGAAGGGTGCCCGGCTCTACACTCTGGGTCATGTGAAAGGGTGCCCGGCCCTCACACCCCAGTTCATAACACAGTAGGGTGCTCTGACACACCGTTTCATGTCATTGAAGGGTGCCAGCCCTAAACCCAGTTCATATCACTTATGGGGTGCCAGCCCTCACCTCCGGGTCATGGTGCTGGAGGTGCCCAGCCCTGACACTCCGGGTCATGTGAAGGGTGCCCGACCCTCACACCCTGGTTCAAGCACTGTATGGGTGCCCGGCACACACCCCGCTTCATAGCACTAGGGGTGCCCGGCCCTCACCCCGGTCCTGACGCACTCATGAGGTGCCCGGCCCTCACACACCTGGCCATGGCACTGAAGCTTTGCCGGGCCCTCCACCCCTGGTCATGTACCTAAAGTGGTGCCCGGCCCTCACACCCCGATTCATGCCACTGCAAGGAGCCCAGCCCTCACCCCGGGCCATGGTGCTGGAGGGGTGTCAGGCCCCTGACACCCAGGTCATGGCAATGAAGGGGTGCCCGGCCCTCAGACCACCATTGTGCTAGAGGGTGCCCGGCCTCACACCCCGGGTAATGTCACTGAAGGTGCCCGGCCCTCACACCCAGGTCATGGTGCTGAAGCGGTGCCCGGCTCTCACACCCAGGCCATTGTGCTGGAGGGTGCCCGGCCCTCATACCGGGTCATGGAGCTGGAGGGGTGCCCGCCTCATACCGGGTCATGGAGCTGAAGGGGTGCCCGGACATCACACCCCAATTCATGGCACTGAACAGGTGCCCGGTCATCCACACCCTTGGTCATGTCTCTGAAGGTGTGCCCAGCCCTCACGGGTCATGTCACTGAAACGGTGCCCGGCCCACACCCCGGGTCATGGCACTGAAGGGGTGCCTGGCCCTCACACCCCGTGTCATGGTGCTGAGGCGGTGCCCGGCCTCACACCCCAGTTCGCAGCACTGTAGGTGTGCCGGCCCTCACCCCGTTTCATGACACTGAAAGCGTGCCTGCCCTCACACGATTCCTGACACTGAAGGGTGCCCGGCCCTCCACACCCCGGGTCATGGCACTGAAGGGTGCCCGGCCTCACAACCTCGGGTCATGGTGCTGAAGGGGTGCCAGCCTCACGGGTCATGTCACTGAAAGGGTGCCCGTCTCTCACACCCCGGGTCATGTCACTGAAGGGTGCCCAGCTCTCACACTCGGGTCATGGCACTGAAGGGTGCCTGGCCCTCACCCCGTCATGGTGCTGAAGGGTGCAGCCCTTACACCCAGGTCATTTGAAAGGGCGCCCGGCCTCACCCCGATTCCTTAACACTGTAGGGTTGCCTCCCCCCCACCCCGTTTCATGTCACTGAAGGTGCCCGGCCCTCACCCCGGTTCGCAGCACTGTAGGGGGTGCCAGCCCTCACACCCCGTTTCATGGCACTGAAGGGTGCCCAGCCCTCACACCCCGATTCGTGACACTGAAGGGTGCCCGGCCCACCCCGGTCGCCACTGGTGGTGCCCGGCCCTCACCCAGGTCATGGTGCTGGAGGGGTGCCCAGCCTCACACCCAGGTGTCATGTCACTCAAGGTGCCCAGCCCTCACACCCGGGTCATGGCACTGAAAGTGCCTGGCCCTCCCCAGGTCATGTGAAAGTGCCGCCCTCACACCCCGTTCCATGGCACTGAAAGGGTGCCCGGCCCTCACACCCCGATTCGTAACACTGAAGGGGTGCCCGGCCCTCACACCCGGGGTCATGGCACTGAAGGGGTGCCCGGCCCTCACACCCCGGGTCATGGTTCTGGCGGGGTGCCCAGCTCTCACACTCCGGGTCATGTGAAGGGGTGCCCGGCCCTCACACAATGGTTGAAAGCACTGTATGGGTGCCCGACACTCACACCCCATTTCATGGCACTTAAGGGGTGCCTGGCCCTCACACCCCTGGTCATGGCACTGATGAGGTGCCCGGCCCTCACACCCCTGGCCATGGCACTGAAGCTTTGCCCGGCCCTCACACCCCTGGTCATGTACCTAAAGTGGTGCCCCGCCCTCACACCCCGATTCATGGCAGTGCAAGGGTGCCCGGCCCTCACACCCCGGGCCATGGTGCTGGAGGGGTGTCAAGCCATGACACCCCCGGGTCATGGCAATGAAGGGGTGCCCGGCCCTCACACCCCAGGCCATTGTGCTGGAGGGGTGCCTGGCCCTCACACCCCGGGTAATGTCACTAAAAGGGTGCCCGGCCCTCACACCCCGGGCCATGGTGCTGGAGGGGTGCCCGGCCCTCACATACCGGGTCATGGAGCTGAAGGGGTGCCCGGACATCACACCCCAATTCATGGCACTGAAAGGGTGCCCGGTCCTCACACCCTTGGTCATGCCTCTGAAGGTGTGCCCAACCTTCACACCCCTGGGTCATGTCACTGAAACGGTGCCCGGCCCACACACCCCGGGTCATGGCACTGAAGGGGTGCCTGGCCCTCACACCCCGAGTCATGGTGCTGAAGCGGTGCCCGGCCCTCACACCCCGGTTCGCAGCACTGTAGGGGTGCCCGGCCCTCACACCCCGTTTCATGACACTGAAAGCGTGCCCGGCCCTCACACCCCGATTCCTGACACTGAAGGGGTGCATGGCCCTCACACCCCGGGTCATGGCACTGAAGGGGTGCCCGGCCCTCACTACCTCGGGTCATGGTGCTGAAGGGGTGCCCAGCTCTCACACTCCTGGTCATGGCACTGAAGGGGTGCCTGGCCCTCACACCCCGGGTCATGGTGCTGAAGGGGTGCCCGGCCCTTACACCCCGGGTCATGTGAAAGGGTGCCCGGCCCTCACACCCCGGTTCATAACACTGTAGGGGTGCCCTGCCCCCACACCCCGTTTCATGTCACTGAAGGGGTGCCCGGCCCTAAAACCCCGGTTCATGTCACTTATGGGGTGCGCGGCCTCACACTCCGGGTCATGGTGCTGGAGGGGTGCCCAGCCCTGACACCCCAGGTCTTGTGAAAGGGTGCCCCACCCTCACACCCTTGTTCAAAGCAATGTTTGGGTGCCCGGCACTCACACGCCGTTTCATGGCACTTAAGGGTGCCCGGCCCTCACACCCCGGGTCATGGCATTGATGAGGTGCCCGGCCGTCACACCCCTGGCCATGGCACTGAAGCTTTGCCCGGCCCTCACACCCCTGGTCATGGCACTGAAGGGGTGCCTGGCCCTCACACCCCGGTTCATGGTGCTGCAGGGGTGCCCCGCCCTCACACCACGGGCCATGGTGCTGGAGGGGTGTCAGGCCCTGACACATCCTGGTCATGACACTGAAGGGGTGCCCGGCACTCACACCCCAGGCCATGGTGCTGGAGCGGTGCCCGGCCCTCACACCCCTGGTCATGTCACTGAAAGGGTGCCCGGCCCACACACCCCGGGTCATGGTGAGAGGTGCCTGGCCTCACATACCGGGTAGGAGGTGAATGGGTGCCCGGACATCACCCCAATTCATGGCACTGAACAGGTGCCCGGTCCTCCACCCTTGGTCATGTCTCTGAAGGTGTTCCAGCCCTCACCACCCGGGTCATGTCACTGAAACGGTGCCCGGCCCCCACACCCCGGGTCGCCTTTGAAGGGTGCTGGCCTCCCACGGTCATGGTGCTGAGCGGTGCCCGGCCCTCACACCCCGGTTCGCAGCACTGTAGGGGTGCCCGGACCCTCACACCCCGTTTCATGACACTGAAGGTGCCGGCCACACACCCCGATTCCTGGCATGCGATGGGTGCCCGGCCCTCACACCCCGGGTCATGGCACTGAAGGGGTGCCCGGCCCTCACCCCCGGGTCATGTGTGCTGAAGGGGTGCCCAGCCCTCACACCCCGGGTCATGTCACTGAAAGGGTGCCGTCTCTCACACCCCGGTCATGTCACTGAAGGGTGCCCAGCTCTCCTCCGGGTCATGGCATGAAGGGGTGCGTGGCCTCACACCCCGGGTCATGGTGCTGAAGGGGTGCCCAGCCCTGACACCCGGTCTTGTGAAGGGTGACCCACCCTCACACCCTGGTTCAAGCAATGTTTGGGTGCCCGGCACTCACACCCCGTTCATGGCATAAGGTGCCCGGCCCTCACCCAGGTCATGGCATTGATGAGGGTGCCCAGCAGTCACCCTTGGCCATGGCACTGAAGCTTTGCCCGTCCCTCACACCCCTGGTCATGGCACTATAGGGGTGCCTGGCCCTCACACCCCGGTTCATGGTGCTGGAGGTGCCCGGCCCTCAAACCCCGGGTCATGGTGCTGAAGGGGTGCCCGCCCTCAAACCCCGGGTCATGTCACTAAAGCAGTGCCCGGCCTCACACCTCGGGCCATGGTGCTGGAGGGGTGCAGCCCTCACATACCGGGTAATGGAGGTGAATGGGTGCCCGGACATCACACCAATTCATGGCACTGAGGTGCCGGTCCTCACCCTTGGTCATGTCTCAGAAGGTGTTCCCAGCCCTCACACCCCGGGTCATGTCCGTGAAACGGTGCCCGGCCCACACCCCGGGTCATGGCATTGAAGGGGTGCCTGGCCCTCACACCCCGGGTCATGGTGCTGAAGCGGTGCCCAGCCCTCACACCCAGTTCGCCAGCACTGTAGGGGTGCGGACCTCACACGTTTCATGACACTGGCGTGCCCGGCCCTCACACCCGGGTCATGAGTGCTGAAGGGGTGCCCGGCCTCAAACCCCGGGTCATGTCACTAAGCGGTGCCCGGCCCTCACACCTGGTCATGGCACTATAGGGGTGCCTGGCCCTCACCCCGGTTCATGGTGCTGGAGGGGTGCCCGGCCCCTCACACCCCAGGTCATGGTGCTGAAGGGGTGCCCGGCCCCTCAAACCCCGGGTCATGTCACTAAAGCGGTGCCAGGCCTCCCACACACCCGGGTCATGTCACTGAAGTGGTGCCCAGCCCTCACACCCCGGGTCATAGCACTGATGAGTTGCCCGGCCCTCACAACCGTGTGTGGCACTGAAGGTTTGCCCAGCCCTCAAACCCTGGTCATGTGCCTAAAGTGGTGCCCGGCCCTCACACCCCGGTCATAGCCCTAAGGGTGCCGGCTCTCATAACCCGGGTCATTGCTGGAGGGTGCCCGGCCTTCACACCCAGGTCATGTCACTGAAAGGGTGCCCAGCCGTCCACACTCCAGGTCATGGTGCTGGAGGGTGCCGGCCCTCACACCCCGGGTCATGTCACTGAAAGCGGTGCCCGGCCCTCACACCCAGGTCATGTCACTGATGGTGCCCAGCCTCACACCCCGGGTCATAGCACTGATAAGGGTGCCAGCCCTCTAACCGTAGCCACTGGCACTGAAGGTTGCCAGCTCTCAAACCCCTGGTCATGTACCTAAAGTGGTGCCCTGCCCTCACACCCGGGTATAGCCCCTAAAGGGGTGCCAGCCCTCATCTTGGTCATGGTGCTGGAGGGGTGCCGGCCTTCATACCCCGGGTCATGTCACTGAAAGGTGCCCGGCCGTCACCAGGTCTCATGGTGCTGGAGGGGTTGCCCAGCCTCCACCCAGGGTCATGTCACTGAAGGGTGCCTGGCCCTCCACCCCAGGCCATGGTGCTGGATGATGCCCGGCCCCTCACCCCAGGTCATGGTGCTGAAGGGGTGCCCTAGCCCTCACCACCCCGATTCATAGCACTGAAAGGGTGCCCGGCCCTCACCCCGGTTCGCAGCACTGTAGGGGTGCCGGCCCTCACACACCGTTTCATGGCACTGAAAGGGTGCCAGCCTCACACCCCGATTCGTGACACTAAAGGGGTGCCCGGCCTCCACACCCGGGGTCATGGCACTGAGGTGCCAGCCCTCATACCCCAGGTCATGGTGCTGGAGGGGTGCCCGGCCCTCACACCCCGGGTCATGTCACTGAAATGGTGCCCGGCCCTCCACCCCAGGTCATGTCACTGAAGGGGTGCCCAGCTCTCACACTCCAGGTCATGGCAATGAAGGGTGCCTGGCCCTCACAGCTCGGGTCATGGTGCTGGAAGGGGTGCCAGCCTTCACCCAGGTCATGAAAGGTGCCCGGCCCTCACCCCAGTTCATAACACTGGTGCCCTGCCCCCCACACACCGTTCATGTCACTGAAGGGTGCCCGGCCTAAACCCTGTTCATGTCATATAGGGTGCCCAGCCGTCACCTCCGGGTCATGGTGCTGGAGGGTGCTCAGCCCTGACACTCCGTGTTATGTGAAGGGGTGCCCGACCCTCACACCCTGGTTCAAAGCACTGTATGGGTGCCGGAACTCACCACCCGTTTCATGGCATTAAGGGGTGCCCAGGCCCTCACACCCGGGTCATGACACTCATGAGGTGCCCGCTCTCACACCCCTGGCCCATGGCACTGAAGCTTTGCCCGGCCCTCACACCCCTGGTCATGTCCTAAGTGGTGCCCGGCCCTCACACCCCGATTCATGGCACTAGGGTGCCCGGCCCTCACACCCCAGGCCATTGTGGCTGGGGTGCCCGGCCTCACACCCCAGGTAATGTCACTGAAGGGTGCCCGGCCTCTCCCAGGCCATGGTGCTGTGGGGGTGCCCAGCCCTCACATACCGGGTCATGGAGCTGAAGGGGTGCTCGGACATCACACCCCAATTCATGGCACTGAACAGGTGCCCGGTCCTCACACCCTTGGTCATGTCTCTATGTGCACAGCCCTCACACCAGGGGTCATGTCACTGAAACAGTGCCCGGCCCCACACCCCGGGTCTGGCACTGAAGGTGCCTGGCCCTCACCCCAGGTCATGATTGTGAAGCGGTGCCCGGCTCTCACACCAGGGTTCGCAGCATTGTAGGGGTGCCAGCCCACCACCCCGTTCATGACACTGAAAGCGTGCCCAGCCCTCACACCCCTGATTCCTGACACTGAAGGGGTGCCCGGCCCCACCTGATTCATGACACTGAAGGGTGCCCGGCCCTCACACCCCAGGTCATGGCACTGAAGGTGCCGGCCTCACACCCGGGTCATGGTGCTGAAGGGGTGCCCGGCCTCACACCCGGGTCATGTCACTGAAGGTGCCCGTCTCACACACTCAGGTCATGGCACTGAAGGGTGCCTGGCCCTCACACCCAGGTCTGGTGCTGAAGGGTGCCAGGTCTTACTCTGGGTCATGTGAAGGGTGCCTCTCACACCCCAGGTTTCACTAACACTGTGGGGGTGCCCTGCCACCACCCCGTTTCATGTCCTGAAGGGTGCCCGGCCCTAAGCCCCGGTTCATGTCACTTATTGGGTCCCCGGCAGCCCTCACACTCCGGGTCATGGTGCTGGAGGGGTACCCAGCCCTGACACTCCGGGTCATGTGAAGGGGCCGGCCTCACCCTGGTTCAAAGCACTGTATGGGTGCCCGGCACTCACACCCCATTTCATGGCACTTAAGGGGTGCCTGGCCCTCACCCCGGGTCCTGACACTCATGAGGGTGCCCGGCCCTCACACACCTGGCCATGGCACTGAGCTTTGCCCGGCCCTCACACCCCTGGTCATGTACCTAAAGTGGTGCCCGGCCTCACACCCCGATTCATGGCACTGCAGAGCCCGGCCCTCACACCCGGGCCATGGTGCTGGAGGGTGTCAGGCCCTGTCACCCCGGTCATGAAACTGAAGGGTGCCAGCCCTCACACCCAGGCCATTGTGCTGGAGGGGTGCCAGCCCTCACACCCAGGAAAATGTCACTGAAAGGGTGCCCGGCCTCACACCCCGGCCATGGTGCTGGAGGGTGCCAGGCCTCACATACCGGGTCATGGGCTGAAGGGTGCCCGGACATCACACCCCAATTCATGGCACTGAAGGGTGCGGTCCTCCACCCTTGGTCATGTCTCTGAAGGTGTGCCCAGCCCTCACACCCGGTCATGTCACTGAAACGTGCCCGGCACACCAGGTCATGCGCTGAAGGGGTGCCTGGCCCTCACACCCCAGTTCGCAGCACTGTAGGTGTGCCAGGCCCTCACACCCGTTCATGACACTGAAAGGTGCCAGCCCTCACACCCCGATTCCTGACACTGAAAGGGTGCCCGGCCCTCACACCCCAGGTCATGGCACTGAGGGGTGCCTGCCCTCACAACCTCGGGTCATGGTGCTGAAGGGTGCCCGGCCTCACACCCCGGGTCATGTCACTGAGTGCCCGTCTCTCACCCCGGGCATGTTACTGAAGGGGTGCCCAGCTCTCACACTCGGGTCATAGCACTGAAGGGTGCCTGGCCCTCACACCCATGTCATGGTGCTGAAGGGGTGCCAGCCCCTACCCCTGGTCATGTGAAGGGTGCGCCTCTCACCCGGTTCATAACACTGTAGGGTGCCCTGCCCCCACACGTTTCATGTCACTGAAGGGGGTGCCCGGCCTCAAACCTGGTTCATGTCACTTATGGGGTGGGCCCTCACACTCCAGGTCATGGTGCTGGAGGGTGCCAGCCCTGACACCCAGGGCTTGTGAGAGGTGCCCCACCCTCACACCCTTCAAAGCAATGTTTGGGTGCCGGCACTCACACCCCGTTCATGGCATTAGGGTGCCAGCCCTCCACCGGGTCATGGCATTGATGAGGGGCCCAGCCGTCACCCTTAGCATGGCACAAGCTTTGCCAGCCTCACACCCCTGGTCATGGCACTGAAGGGTGCCTGGCCCTCACACCCCGGTTCATGGTGCTGGAGGGTGCCGGCCCTCACCCAGGGTCATGGTGCTGAAGGGTGCCGGCCCTCAAACCGGGTCATGTCACTAAGCGGTGCCCGGCCCTCCACCCAGGCCATGTCCTGGTGGTGCCCAGCCCTCACCCCGGGTCATGGCACTGATGAGGTGCCGAGCCCTCTAACCGTGGCCATGGCACTGAAGGTTTGCCAGGCCTCAAACCCCTGGTCATGTACCTAAAGTGGTGCCAGCCCTCACACCCAGGTCATAGCCCTAAGGGGTGGCCGGCCTCATACCAGGTCATGGTGCTGGAGGGGTGCCCGGCCTTCACACCGGGTCATGTCACGGAAAGGGTGCCAGCCGTCACACCCCGGGTCATGGTGCTGGAGGGTGCCCAGCCCTCACACCCAGGTCATGTCACTGAAAGTGCCACGCTCCACCCCGGGTCATGTCACTGAAGGGTGTGGCCCTCAAACCCCAGGTCGCAGCACTGAGGGGTGCCTGGCCCTCACACCCCGGGCCATGGTGCTGGATTGATGCCCGGCCCTCACACCGGGTCGGCAGTGCTGAAGGGTGCCAGCCTCCACCCTGATTCATGGCACTGAAAGGTGCCCGGCCTCCACCCCGTTTGCAGCACTGTTGGGGTGGCCCTCACACCCATTTCATGGCACTGAAAGGTGCCCGTCCTCACCCGATTCGTGACACTGAAGGGTGCCCGGCCCTCACATCCAGGGGTCATGGCACTGAAGGGTGCCCGGCCTCACCCGGGTCGTATGGTGCTGGAGGGGTGCCCAGCCTCACCCCCGGGTCATGTCACTGAAAGGGTGCCAGCCTCACACCCTGATTCATGGCACTGCAGGGTGCCTGGCCCTCACCCCTGGCCATGGTGCTGGAGGTGTTGGGCCCTGTTTCCCTGGTCATGACACTGAAGGGGTGCCTGGCCCTCACACCCCGGGTCATGGTGCTAGAGGTGCCCGGACATCACACCCCAATTCATGGCACTGAACAGGTGTCGGTCCTCACACCCTTGGTCATGTCTCTGAAGGTGTGCGCAGCCTCACACCCGGGGTCATGTCACTGAGCGGTGCCCGGCCCCCACCCGGGTCATAGGACTGAAGGTGCCTGGCCTCACACCCTGGGTCATGGTGTGAAGCGGGTGCCAGGTCTCACACCCCGGTTGAGCAGCACTGTGGGGTGCCCGGTACTCACACGTTTAATGTCACTGGCGTGCCTGCCCTCCACCCAGGGTCATGCTAAAGGGTGCTTGACCTCACCTCCGGGTCATGTCACTGAAGGTGCTTGGCCCTCTCCTGGGTCATGGCAGAAGGTGCCCGGCCCTCACCGGGTCATGGTGCTGAAGGGTTTTAGCCCTCTGGGTCATGTCACTGAGGTGCTTGTCTCTCACCCTGGTCTTGTCACTGAAGGGGTGCGAGCTCTCACCTCTGGGTCATGGCACTGAAGGTGTGCCTGGCCTCACTGGTCGATTGCTGAAGGTGCCTGGTCTCACTCTGGGTTATGTGGGGTGCCCGGCTCACCGGTTAATATTGCTGTGGGGTGCCCTGCCCCACCCCGTATCATGTCACTGAAGGGGTGCCTTTTATAAAACCCGTTCATGTCACGGTGGGGGGTGCCCGGCCTCACACCTGGGAGGCTGGAGGGTGCCCAGCCCTGACACTCCTGGTCATGTGAAGGGGTGCCCGACCTCACACCTCTCAAGGTTCAAAGCACTGTATGGGTGCCCGGCACTCACATTCCCTGCTTCATGGCACTTAAGGGTGCCCGGCCCCTCACACCCCGGGTACGTCACTGAAAGGGTGCTCGGCCCTCACACCCCGGGCCATGGTGCTGGAGGGGTGCCTGGCCCCTCACATACCGGGTCATGGAGCTGAAGGTGCCTTTATCATCACACCAATTCATGGCACTGAAAGGTGCCTGGTCTCACACCCCTGGTCATGGCACTGAAGGGGTGCCCGGCCCTCACACCCCGGGTCATGGTGCTGGAGGCAGTGCCCGGCCCCTCACACCCCGGGTCATGTCAGTCACTGAAAGGGTGCCCGGCCCTCACACCCTGGATTCATGGCACTGCAGGCAGTGCCTGGCCCTCACACCCCGGCCATGGTGTTGAGGGGTGTTGGGCCCTGACACCCCGGGTCATGACACTGAAGGTGCTCTGGCCTCACACCCTGGGTCATGGTGCTAGAGGGTGCCTGGACATCACACCCCAATCTTGGCACTGAACGGGTGTCCGGTCCTCACACCTTGGTCATGTCTCTGACAGGTGCAGCCCCTACACCCGGGGTCATGTCACTGAACGGTGCTCGGTTTCACACCCCTGGGTCATGGCACTGAAGGGTGCCTGGCCCTCACACCCTGGGTCATGGTGCTGGGCGGTGCCTGGCTCTCCACACCCGGTTTATGCAGCACTGTGGGGGTGCCTGGTCCTCACACTGTTTAATGTCACTGGCGTGCCTGCCCCTCACACGGGTCGTAGACAAGGGGTGCCCGGCCCTCCTCGGGTCATGTCTGAAGGGGTGCCCGGCCCTCATACCCCGGGTCATGGCACTGAAGGGGTGCCAGGCCTCACCCCAGGTCATGTTGCTGAAGTGCCCGGCCTCACAGGGTCATGTTCACTGAAAGGTGCCCTCTCACACCCCAGGTCTTGTCATGAAGGGTGCCCAGCTCTCTCTCCGGGTCATGGCACTGAAGGGGTGCCTGGCCCTCACCCCGGGTCATGGTGCTGAAGGGTGCCTGGCTTCCCACCCTGGGTCATGTGAAGGTGCCCGCCCTCACCCAGTTCATAACACTGTAGGGGTGCCCTGCCCCCACACCCCGTTTCATGTCACTGAAGGGTGCCCGGCCTTAAACCCCTGTTCATGTCCTTATAGGTGCCCGGCCTCACACTCCAGGTCATGGTGCTGGAGGGTGCCCACCCTGACACTCCCGGTCATGTGAAGGGTGCCCGGCCCTCACACCCTGGTTCAGCACTGTATGGGTGCCCGGCACTCACCCCGTTTCATAGCATAAGGTGCCCGGCCCTCACCCTGGGTAATGTCACTGAGGGTGCCTGGCCTCACACTGGGCCATGGTGCTGGAGGGTGCCCGGCTTCTCATACCAGATGCATCAGGCTGAAGGGGTGCCCGGACATCACACCCCAATTCGCCCAGCACTGAAAGGTGCTTGATCTCACACCACTTGGTCATGTCTCTGAAGGTGTGGCAAGCCCTCACATGGTCATGTCACTGAAACGGTGCCAGCACACGGGTCATGGTGAAGGGGTGCCTGGCCCTCCACGGGTCTTGGTGCTGGGCGGTGCCAGCTCTCTACCCAGTTCTGCCACTGTGGGGTTTGCCAGCCCTCCACCAGTTTCGTGGCACTGTAGGTGTGCCTGGCCTCACCTGATTCCTGACACTGAAGGGGTTTCCAGCCTCCA
Organism: Homarus americanus; assembly: GCF_018991925.1. Taxonomy (NCBI): domain Eukaryota; kingdom Metazoa; phylum Arthropoda; class Malacostraca; order Decapoda; family Nephropidae; genus Homarus; species Homarus americanus. Next base: position 584 of record NW_024719164.1, on the reverse strand, counting down.
CCCCGGGTCATGGCACTGAAGGGTTGCCTCCACCTCGGGTCATGGTGTGAAGGGTGCCAGCCTTAAAACCCCGGGTCATGTCACTGAGGTGACTTTCTCACACGGGTTATGTCACTGAAGGGGTGAGTTCTCATCTCCGGGTTTGGCACTGGGGTGTGGTGGTTTTGGGGGTGTGGTTGGGTTGGTGGGGGTGCCTGGCCGTCACGCTGTTCATGGTGCTGAGGGGTGCCCGGCCATTGCATGGTCATGTGGTGCAGCCTACCTCCGGTTCAAAACTTGTGGTGCCCTGCTTAAACACGTTTATGTCACTGAGGGGTGCCAGGCCTGCCCCGGTTCATGTCATATGGGGTGCAGGCCCTTTGCTCCAGGTCATGGTGCTGGAGGGGTGCCCAGCCCTGACACTCCAGGCCATGTGAAGAAGTGCCGACCCCTCCCACCCTGGTTCAATGCACTGTAAGTGCCCAGAACTCACACCCCCGTTTCACTTGGCACTTAAGGTGCCCAGTGCCACCCAGGCCCATGGTGCTGGAGGGGTGTCAGGCTAACACCACCCAGGTCATGAAACTGAAGGGGTGCCAGCCCCT
>NW_024719163.1:0-7387 GCF_018991925.1 Homarus americanus | reverse complement strand
CACCTGTTTTTTCTTCTTACAGAGTTGTACATTTAATCATGAATCGGAAGTGCAAGAATGACCCGAACAGGTTTTGCTATGTGTGCGGTTGTGTAACAATGACAGACCGACAGTGCACCATTACTCCCCTAGTGAAAAACTTATATCATGCATACTTTGGAATGAAACTTGGAGACCAAGATAAAGCTTTTGCCCCTCACATGTGCTGCAAAACATGTGTTGAAAATCTGCAGCGCTGGAGCAACAAGAAGATTCAACGTCTACCATTTGGCATTCCTATGGGATGGAGGGAAGGCAGAGATCATACCACGGACTGTTACTTCTGCATGACAAACCTTCAGGTGAGTTATACTAATACATCAATACTAATATATCAAATGCAGTATGTTCATGCATTCTTAAATATATCTGTAAGTTAATATGTTATGCTATCTTGATACTAAATCTTTCGTTCACATTTCAGGTATAAACAGGAAGAACAAACATCATGTTAAGTATCCAGATGTACCCTCGGCCATCAAACCAGTTCCTCACGGACCAGGAATACCAATTCCAACTCCACCAGAAAACTATAGGGACATGATACTCGATGATGATCATGATATCGATGAAGACATAGAAGAGACTGACGCTTCTAGTACATACTTGCCCACAGCTTCTGCAAAAGAGCCCATACCCTTCAGTCAAGCTGAGTTGAATGATTTAACAAGAGACTTGGGCTTGTCTAAGGAGTCAGCTCAACTACTAGGATCACGGCTTTGAGAACACAATGTCTTAGCACCAGGAACAACATTTGCCTGGTACCGTAACCGTGACAAGGAATTTCGCAAGTTCTTCAGTTTTGACAAGGAAACTTCATTGGTGTATTGCAACACTATCAGTGGACTCATTGCAGCTATGGGAATATCATACAATATATCAGAGTGGCGGCTCTTCATTGACTCATCAAAAAGAAGCTTGAAAGCTGTGTTGTTGTTCAATGGAAACCAGGTCGGGTCTGTTCCGGTGGGGCATTCAGTGCAGATGGATGAGAACTACAACAACATGGAGTATCTGTTAACTGCTCTGAAGTATAAAGACCACAATTGGAAGATCTGTGGAGACTTGAAGGTAATTTAATACACCAAAAACAGTTGCTTTCAAAAATTGATATTTTGTTGACAGTTTTTCTAATAGGTAATTATGTCTGCCGACATACTGTCATATTATGAAGTCTTAATATTTTTTAATAATAAAACTATTCAGCTAAACATATTTTTAATCTGTTTTTTCCACAGGTTGTGTCCATGGTGCTGGGCCTACAAGGTGGTTACACCAAGTTTCCATGTTTCCTCTGTCTGTGGGATAGTCGAGCAGACAAGCAGCACTACATGCAATGTGACTGGCCTGCAAGAAGTGGACTTACTCCATGTTCTCACAATGTTGTTGCCCATGCTCTGGTGAATCCGCAGAACATTCTTCTTCCGCCACTGCACATCAAGCTCGGTCTGTTCAAAAACTTTGTAAAGGCACTGGGCAAAAAAAGCCAGGCTTTCAATTTTCTGAAAGAAAAATTTCCAAAAGTCAGTGAGGCAAAGCTGAATGCAGGAATTTTTGATGGCCCTCAGATCAGAGAGCTTTTCAAAGATCCCAAGTTTGATTGCAGCATGGAGGTAAATGAGAAGAAAGCCTGGCATGCCTTTAAGTCTATTGTCTCCAATTTTCTTGGCAATTACAGAAGTCCAGAGTATGGACGAGTTGTTGAGGACCTACTTCTGAGCTACAAAGTTCTTGGTGCATGCATGTCCATCAAGATGCACTTCCTCAGCTCCCACTTGGACTACTTTCCAGAGAACTGTGGTGATGTGAGTGAGGAACGAGGAGAACGCTTCCATCAAGATATCCGTGTAATGGAGGAGCGGTACCAGGGTCGCTGGGATATCAACATGCTCGCCGACTACTGTTGGTGTCTGAAACGGGACGCCCCAGACACCAACCACCAAAGAAATTCTCTGCGACAGCCATTTATGCATGTCTAACTGTAAAGGCATCTATGTAGTTGACATATTTTGGTCCTATGTGTTGTGGTTACATTTCTTATGATATATTTTGCATAAAAATTTTGACATCATATTTAAGAATTTCGATTTTTTCCTAATTCCCATAGCATAAAAATCTGACCTGATTGGGCAAAATGAATGGCATTTTTGGAATCAGCACGCAAAATACACAAAGAATCAGCTAAGAAACCCCGCACCTCATGAATTTTTTTTCAAATGCAGCCCAGTGTTATAAAAAACGGGAAATTTGTATCACAGAAAATGTGAAATATTTCTACTTTCTGGGAAAGTTGGTTATCTACTTATCATAGAAAACGGGAAATTTGTATCATAGAAAATGGGAAATAATCTACTTTCCGGGAAAGTTGGTTATCTACTTTCCCGAAAAGTAGATTATCTACTTTTCGGGAAAGTAGATTATCGACTTTTTGGGGAAGTACATTATCGACTTTTTGAGAAATATTACCTAATTTTCAGAAGTAGATTATCATAGAAAACGGGAAATTTGTATCATAGAAAATGGGAAATAATCTACTTTCCGGGAAAGTTGGTTATCTACTTTCCCGAAAAGTAGATTATCTACTTTTCGGGAAAGTAGATTATCGACTTTTTGGGGAAGTAGACTATCGAATTTTTGAAAATATTACCTAATTTTCAGAAGTAGATTATCATAGAAAACGGGAAATTTGAATCATAGAAAATGGGAAATAATCTACTTTCCGGGAAAGTTGGTTATCTACTTTCCCGAAAAATAGATTATCTACTTTTCGGGAAAGTAGATTATCACGACTTTTAAGGAAATGCATTATCGACTTTTTGAAATATTACCTTATTTTTCAGAAGTAGTTATCATAAGAAAACAGGAAATTTGTATCATAGAAAATGGAAATAATCTACTTTCCGGGAAAGTTGGTTATCTACTTTCCCGAAAAGTAGGTATCTACTTTTCAAAGGAAAGTAGGTATCGACTTTTTAGAGGCCATTATCGACTTTTTGAAAGTAATACCTAATTTTCCAAGAAGTAGATTATCATAAGCAGGAAATTTGTATCATAGAAATGGGGAAATAATCTACTTTCCGGGAAAGTTGGTTATCTACTTTCCCGAAAAGTAGATTATCTACTTTTCGGGAAAGTAGATTATCGACTTTTTGGGGAAGTACATTATCGACTTTTTGAGAAATATTACCTAATTTTCAGAAGTAGATTATCATAGAAAACGGGAAATTTGTATCATAGAAAATGGGAAATAATCTACTTTCCGGGAAAGTTGGTTATCTACTTTCCCGAAAAGTAAATTATCTACTTTTCGAGAAAGTAGATTATCGACTTTTTGGGGAAGTACATTATCGACTTTTTGAGAAATATTACCTAATTTTTAGAAGTAGATTATCATAGAAAACGGGAAATTTGTATCATAGAAAATGGGAAATAATCTACTTTCCGGGAAAGTTGGTTATCTACTTTCCCGAAAAGTAGATTATCTACTTTTCGGGAAAGTAGATTATCGACTTTTTGGGGAAGTACATTATCGACTTTTTGAGAAATATTACCTTATTTTCAGAAGTAGATTATCATAGAAAACGGGAAATTTGTATCATAGAAAATGGGAAATAATCTACTTTCCGGGAAAGTTGGTTATCGACTTTTTGGGGAAGTACATTATCGACTTTTTGAGAAATATTACCTAATTTTCAGAAGTAGATTATCATAGAAAACGGGAAATTTGTATCATAGAAAATGGGAAATAATCTACTTTCCGGGAAAGTTGGTTATCTACTTTCCCGAAAAGTAGATTATCTACTTTTCGGGAAAGTAGATTATCGACTTTTTGGGGAGGTAGATAATCGACTTTTTGAGAAATAATACCTAATTTTCAGAAGTAGATTATCATAGAAAACGGGAAATTTGTATCATAGAAAATGGGAAATAATCTACTTTCCGGGAAAGTTGGTTATCTACTTTCCCGAAAAGTAGATTATCTACTTTTCAGGAAAGTATATTATCGACTTTTCGGGAAGTAGATTATCGAATTTTGGGGAAATATTACCTAATTTTCAGAAGTAGATTATCATAGAAAACGGGAAATTTGTATCATAGAAAATGGGAAATAATCTACTTTCCGGGAAAGTTGGTTATCTACTTTCCCGAAAAGTAGATTATCTACTTTTCGGGAAAGTAGATTATCGACTTTTCGGGGAATTTGATAATCGACTTTTTGAGAAATATTACCTAATTTTCAGAAGTAGATTATCATAGAAAACGGGAAATTTGTATCATAGAAAATGGGAAATAATCTACTTTCCGGGAAAGTTGGTTATCTACTTTCCCGAAAAGTAGATTATCTACTTTTCGGGAAAGTAGATTATCGACTTTTTGGGGAAGTACATTATCGACTTTTTGAGAAATATTACCTTATTTTCAGAAGTAGATTATCATAGAAAACGGGAAATTTGTATCATAGAAAATGGGAAATAATCTACTTTCCGGGAAAGTTGGTTATCTACTTTCCCGAAAAGTAGATTATCTACTTTTCGGGAAAGTAGATTATCGACTTTTTGGGGAAGTACATTATCGACTTTTTGAGAAATATTACCTAATTTTCAGAAGTAGATTATCATACAAAACGGGAAATTTGTATCATAGAAAATGGGAAATAATCTACTTTCCGGGAAAGTTGGTTATCTACTTTCCCGAAAAGTAGATTATCTACTTTTCGGGAAAGTAGATTATCGACTTTTTGGGGAAGTACATAATCGACTTTTTGAGAAATATTACCTAATTTTCAGAAGTAGATTATCATAGAAAACGGGAAATTTGTATCATAGAAAATGGGAAATAATCTACTTTCCGGGAAAGTTGGTTATCTACTTTTTGGGGAAGTACATTATCGACTTTTTGAGAAATATTACCTAATTTTCAGAAGTAGATTATCATAGAAAACGGGAAATTTGTATCATAGAAAATGGGAAATAATCTACTTTCCGGGAAAGTTGGTTATTCGTTCTCGAAAAGTAGATTATCTACTTTTCGGGAACGCAGATTATCGGACTTTTTGGGGAAGTACATTATCGACTTGAGAAATATTACCTAATTTTCAGAAGCAGATTATCACAGAAAACGGAAATTTGGTATCATAGAAAATGGAAATAATCCACTTTCCGAAAGTTGGTTATTCATTTTCCCGAAAAGTAGATTATCTACTTTTCGGGAAAGTAGATTATCGACTTTTTGGGGAAGTACATTATTGACTTTTTGAGAAATATTACCTTATTTTCAGAAGTAGATTATCATAGAAAACGGGAAATTTGTATCATAGAAAATGGGAAATAATCTACTTTCCGGGAAAGTTGGTTATCTACTTTTTGAGGAAGTACATTATCGACTTTTTGAGAAATATTACCTAATATTCAGAAGTAGATTATCATAGAAAACGGGAAATTTGTATCATAGAAAATGGGAAATAATCTACTTTCCGGGAAAGTTGGTTATCTACTTTCCCGAAAAGTAGATTATCTACTTTTCAGGAAAGTAGATTATCGACTTTTTGGGAAGTAGATTATCGACTTTTTGAGAAATATTACCTAATTTTCAGAAGTAGATTATCATAGAAAACGGGAAATTTGTATCACAGAAAATGGGAAATAATCTACTTTCCGGGAAAGTTGGTTATCTACTTTTCGGGAAAGTAGATTATCTAGTTTTCGGGAAAGTAGATTATCGACTTTTTGGGGAAGTAGATTATCGACTTTTAGAGAAATGCCTTATTTTCAGAAGTAGATTATCATAGAAAACGGGAAATTTGTATCACAGAAAATGGGAAATAATCTACTTTCTGGGAAAGTTGGTTATCTACTTTCTCGAAAAGTAGATTATCTACTTTTCGGGAAAGTAGATTATCGACTTTTCGGGGAAGTAGATTATCGACTTTTTGAGAAATATTACCTAATTTTCAGAAGTAGATTATCATAGAAAACGGGAAATTTGAATCACAGAAAATGGGAAATAATCTACTTTCCGGGAAAGTTGGTTATCTACTTTCCCGAAAAGTAGATTATCTACTTTTCGGGAAAGTAGATTATCGACTTTTTGGAGTAGATTATCGACTTTTTGAAAAATATTACCTAAGTTTCAGAAGTAGATTATCATAGAAAACGGGAAATTTGAATAATAGAAAATGGGAAATAATCTACTTTTCGGGAAAGTAGATTATCGACTTTTTGAGGAAGTAGATTATTCACTTTTGGGGAAATATTACCTAATTTTCCGAAGTAGATTATCATAGAAAACGGGAAATTTGTATCATAGAAAATGGGAAATATCTACTTTCCGGGAAAGTTGGTTATCTACTTTCCCGAAAAGTAGATTATCTACTTTTCGGGAAAGTAGATTATCGACTTTTTGGGGAAGTACATTATCGACTTTTTGAGAAATATTACCTAATTTTCAGAAGTAGATTATCATAGAAAACGGGAAATTTGTATCACAGAAAATGGGAAATATCTACATTCTGGGAAAGTTGGTTATCTACTTATCATAGAAAACGGGAAATTTGTATCACAAAATGGGAAATATCTACGTTCTGGGAAAGTTGGTTATCAACTTTCCCGTTTCTATGATAATCTGCTTTGGAAATTATGTTAATACCTCCCAAAAAGTCGATAACCAACAAGATTCCAACTTTCAAAGTCTTTCGAGTAGATCAAAGTGGGAAGTGAGAGTTTAGGTAATATTTCTCAAAAGTCGATAAAATGAATAACCAACTTTCGGAAGTGGATATTCCCATTAAAGGAAGTCGATGGAGTATGATCTTTCAAAGTGAGTGTTTCCCATTTTCTGTGATGCAGAAATTTCAAAATTTTCAGAGACTTTCAATTGTTTATTCCTTGATAGAGGAAGCGGGATCCTAGTGCTGTCACTAGGTACCCCTGTACAATAACACCAGAAGCATCTGGCAAGTGTCACAAGTATATACAGTATAAATATTATAAAGGGGCTTACTAAAGCCTAAGGAAGGAAGGATATTCCTTTAACACATAATCAATGTTATTTACATAGTATCTGGCCGGTATGGGGAGGATCATCGTGTCTCCGTCAGGGGGTCGTGGAGTGGTGGTCCAGCAGGTGTCACGGAAGCGTTGTGTGTGGGGACATCTTAGGAGGTAATGGATAAGGGTGCGGCTGTCGGGTCTTGTGCAAAGTCATACCCAATGATGATACGGGCAGGGGTGGTATGTGGTATGTGGAGGGAGGGAGGGAAGGAAGAGGTAGGTGATGGGAGGGAGGGAGAGGTGGTAGGACGGAGGGAGGGGTGGTATGTGGAGAGAGGCAGGGAGAATTGGTATGTGGA
>NW_024719162.1:15000-18350 GCF_018991925.1 Homarus americanus | reverse complement strand
TAGAAGGATTTTCATAACTGTAATATTTATTTTGTTCATATAGAGTTATATGAACATTCAGTCTGGTTTCCTTCAATATATATTTGTGTGTGTGTGTGTGTGTGTGTGTGTGTGGTGTGTGTGTGTGTGTGTGTGTGTACTTTGACCTTATTTGGAAAAAGCAGACAATTTTATTTTTTAGGTGGGGAGAGGGGAGGATGGAGGGGAAAGGGGAGAAGGAGGAGGAGGAGGAGGAGGGGGGGGATGCTACATGAGCCTGCACCCACACGCACAGAAGATTACCGGGAAGATAGGATATTTGGTGACCTGTCTGACCCAGAGCATTTGCAAGATTGTCCTCCCTTTTTACACCTCACCCTTCCCTTCATGTTTTCCTCCTCTAACTCTCCCTCCATATCCAATACTCCTTCCCTTACACTCCACCACTTCTCCCCTATCGAGGCATTAGCTGAAAAGGATGAATTGAATCAGATTATGATCATCGAGCATAATGAGATATCGAAATATGTTAATCATACAGGTATATAAGATAAAATACCCATCAAGTATATTATAATAAGTCATTGTTATTAATCCATGTATATTGATTGAGATGTAATGGTTTGTTTGTTTGTTTAGTGTTTGTTGTATATGTGTCCTCTGGGGAAGGTAAGCATAGAAGGTGTGTGTGTGTCTTGGGATGTCCTGTTGTATCCTGTTGTAGTGTCCTTTATAATGATTCCATTAAATGATCCTGTTGTTGTGTTGTAGTGTCCAAAGAGCATAGGTAAGTGTTTTTTTTTTCCTGTTTCGTTCCAATGCTGTCGAGGCTTAAGACAAGTATGAGGGTTATGATTGGCCAATTATAATTAATCAAACCGAATCCAGCCGCAACGAGAAGAATACGGAAGTCTAATCATCTAATCACGTCCAATCTAGCCCAGTCAAGCCCAAACCAACACCAGTCGACCTTAATCTAGCCCATGAGGCTGCAATGGAGACTGGCTTGCCGAATCAAGCCGAACCAAGCCGCCAAGCTTCCGACCAAGCTTCAGCTAAGCTTCAATTGCTTCCAGCTGCCTGACCAAGCTTCCAGCCAAGCCGAATCAAGCCTAGCTGAGTGAAACTGCTTCACAGAGGAATAAAAGCCAAAATTAACAGCCTACTCGAGAAATTGCTGCAGACAGAGCAACTAGCCTGGCTTTAATCAGAGAGAGAGGTGTGTTAATGCTGGCAAACCCCCATCACACACACACACACACACACACACACACACACACACACACACACACACACACACACACACACCTTCAGAAGTCTTATTGAGCCCATTAACTCATGAGACCCACTAAAACCAGATTTCTCTCTCTCTCTTCACTCACTCTTCCACTCTTCTTCCCCTAATCTCCATTTCCTATCCTCCTCCCTCTACCTGTCCCTTAATCTCACTTTCCTGAAGATTAAAGGTTAAAATGTCATAAATACGATAAGAGGGAAAGTCATGTCTGGCCTAAGAAGGAGAAAGAAGGCAGAGGTGGGGAGGGGAGGTTGTGGTGGGGGGGAGGAGGTGGTGGGGGAGGAGGTGGGAGGAGGAGGTTGTGGGGGGGAGGAGGGTGGGGGAGGGAGGAGGAGGTTGTGGTGGGGGAGGAGGTGGGTGGGGGAGGTGGTGGGTGGAGGAGGAGGTTGTGGTGGGGGGAGGAGACAGGGGGGGGGAGGAGGAGAGGTGGTTGTGGTGGGGGGGAGGTAGGTGGGGTGAGGAGGAGGTGGGAGGAGGGGAGGAGGAGGCGGTAGGGGGAGGGGAGTGAAGGAGGAGGTGGTGGTGGGGGAGTGAGTACAAGGAGGTGTGGGGAGGAGGAGGAGCAGATGTGAGGGAGGGTGGGGAGGAAGAAGAGGGGTAGAAGAGAAATGAATTAGAGGGGAGAGGAGGAAGGAGAAATTGGTAAAGACGATAAGGATGAAGAAGAAGGAGAAGGAAGGAAGGAGAGGGAGAAGAGATGATGATAATAACAGTGAATAATAAAGAACGACATATGAAAAGAGGGGAAGGGAAGAGGTAAACTGAATGAATTAGATAAAAAGAAGAAAAAAAATCATGTGGGATGTCTGCAGGAAGTGAGGAAGATAATGGATAAAAGTGATAAAAGAGGAAAAATGGAGAATAAACAGAGGAAGAAGGAGAAACCAGATTAGCAGAAAGACAGAACGGAGAGAGATGGGAGAGAGAGAGAGAGAGAGAGAGAGAGAGAGAGAGGAGAGATATATATACCCATTATACAGACACACACACACACACACAGCACACACACATTATATATAACTCATTTCCCCATTATCCAGCACCATTCTACTCATTATCCTCCTCATTATCTAGGAACCAATTTCTACCCATTCACCCATTATTTAAAACGTCTCACACACACATTCTCTGCCCCATTATCTAAAAAACTGACCCATACCCATCCCCCTCACATTGGGCACCACTCCACACTATGTTTCCTTACCCACCCCCATTACCCCCTGCCCCCATTATTAGCTCGCTGTCACTGCTTCTCAAAGTCTCCTGCTGCCTCTCATCGTCAGACTATGGTAGATTCAATAACACAAAGAGCATGACGACACAATAGCCCTGAGGATGATTATTACTTGGCTAAATATAGACTTTCTGAGCCCCATTGTTGTTGTTGTAGGATTATTATTACTATTTTTTTTTATCCCATCGTCACATTACATTGCCATTATTATTATTGTTGTATTATTATTATCATCCCCATTATTATTATCATTATTATTATCATGCCATCATCATCATCGTCGTCATCATCCTCATCACCATCACCACCATCATCACCACATCCACAGATACAACACAACTATTGGATCTCAGGCTTATCACCACACCAACACCACATCACCATCACCACACCATCATCATCACCACCACCACCATCACCATCATCATCACCAGGAGCAGCAACTCAACTATTGATCTCAGTATTTACTTCCACCACACCACCACCACATCACCATCACCACAACGCCATCATCATCATCACCACCACCACATCACCACCAATTTCACCATCATCACTTCCAGGACAGCAACACAACTATTGATTCTGTATTATCAACACACCACCACCACATCACCATCACTACACCATCATCATCACCTGCCCACCACTTATCACCATCATCATCACCAGGACAGTATAACACAACCATTGATCTCAGGCCATCACCAGCCACCACCACATCACCATCATCATCACCACACCACCACATCACTATCACCACACCATCATCATCACCATCATCATCACTATCATCATCACCAGACAGCAACACAACTATTGATCTCAGGCTTGCAGTGT
>NW_024719162.1:0-10000 GCF_018991925.1 Homarus americanus | reverse complement strand
CCCTCTCCCTCCCCCCTCCTCATCCCTTCTCCTGCCCTCTTCGTCTTCGTCCTCAGCTTTACAGCTAATGAAACGCCTAAGTAATGGGGCAGCATGGAAAGTGTATGTAAATATCACCAGCTTATTGAAGCTTTCCTCCTTCAGCGATATTGACTTTGAGCACAAAAAAGAGCAAAAAAAAAGAGAGAAAAAAAAGAGCTATTTTATTTTATATTAGACGGACATATAATAAAAAAATAAGAGGGTGAGATCACGAGTTTTATAATTATCTTTATATATGAAAACTTTGTCACACACACACACACACACACACACACATGTAAGCATTAAGTATGTATACATCAACTCTTTTATGTTTCTTCGGTCTTTTTCCCACAAACCAGATATATAAGACAGTGTTTACTTAACCCCAGTCTGTTGGTCGAGGGGGGGGGAGAGGGAGGGGAGAGGGTGGCCATATAAAAGGGGGGGGGAGAGGGAGTTGCATAAGGGGAGAGGGGGAAGAGAGAGAGTGAGTCATACAGGAGGGGAAGAGGGAAGTCATATAGGGGAGGAGGAGAGAGGGGGGGAGAGGGAGGGGAGAGAGGTGTCAATAAAGGGGGAGAGGGAGTTACATAAGGGGAGAGGGGGGAAGAGGAGAGAGGAGCAGGTAGGGGAGAGGGAAGCCATATAGGGGAGGAGGAGGGGAATCATACAGGGAGGGGAGTCATACAGGGGAGGGGAGTCATTCAAGGGGAGAGAGAGGAGAGGAGAAAGGGGAAGAGGAGAAGGGAGCATAATTACGGGTTATATTTTACCACAACTCTAAAAATTCCTATTAGAAAAAAAAAAAGGTTTTTTAGCTTTAAATTACAAAAATATTCAGAAACAAAAAGAGAGATAAATTGACTCACAAACTGAAGACAAAATACCAACAAAAACATACATTAAAAAAAATACACATTTGACTCTACTACCAACTTATAACAGTGAGCAATGAATGAACAGCACGCACACACACACACACACACACACACACACACACACACACACACACACACACACACACACGCACACGTACACACACACACACACACACGCACACGTACACACACACACGCAGGGGCCTGAGGCGGGTGGGGGACGAAGGTCGGCAAACTGAATCATGACCTATGAGACCCATTTTCTAGTGGATAGTAAGGGGAGGGAGAGGGGGAGGAGGGAGATTAGTTGGTAGAGGGATGATGGATAGGTGTGGGGGAGGAGATTAGCGGTAGAGGGGTGATGGATAGGTGGGAAGGAGGGGAGATTAGTTGTAGAGGGAAGATGGATAGGTAGGGGAGGAGGAGATTAGTTGGTAGAGGGGTATGATAGGTAAGGGAGAGAGGGAAATGAAGATAGAGGGATGATGAATAGGTAGGGGAGGGAAGGGGGACGAAGCTAGGTGGTGGGGGAGATGGATAGGCAAGGATGAGGGGTATGAAGAGAAGAAGGGAGAGGGAGGAAAGGATAGATGGATAGAGGATAGGTTAGGGGTGAGGGAGTTATCGGTGACATGTTAGGTGGGCGGATAGTTGGACGTTGATAGATAAAGGTGGATAGATCACATAGACTGGATAGACAGTTTTGTGGATTAAGTGTGGATGGCTAGTCGAAGTAAACAACATTAATACAGGTGGAGTAATTAAGTGGATACAGGTGAGATGAGCTAATTAGTTATATCCAGGTAACATTTTAACAGGTGGATAACTAGGTGACAGGTGAGTGGATGAGCTAATTAGTCATATCCAGGTAGGTTACCTCACCCCCTTTTATTTAACATCCTCCCTCGACAGTTATGATTTACATTATTCTCAAGACGAATCAAGTGACGTGTGTTCTCCTGGAGGTAAAGACGAGGTGAAGTGTAGATGCCGATAAGACGGGGTTTGGAGACACGTTTAAGTGAGAGAGAGAGAGAGAGAGAGGAGAGAGAGAGAGGGGTAAAGGATGAGGAATAAACGAAGCGATCAGAAGAAAATATGAACTTATAGGTAGGGATGTAGGGAGGAGGGAAAGGGAGGAGGAGGGAGGAAGAGGAAGGAGGGAAGGAGAGGAGGAAGAAGAGGAGGAGTGTGGGTAGGAGGGGGAGAAGGTTGTGAAAATTAATGCTGTGCTGTTAAAGGAATCCATGTACTGTCGTTTCAAGAGACAATGGTAATCCAACGAGAGACTGAGAGATACGAGAGACGATACCCAAAACGTCATTGCAGGTTTGAGGTGAGATAGAGAGATAGAGAGACTACACTGAGAGACAGAAGAGAACAAATGGTCGAAGGAGGACGGGAGAGACAGAGAGAAGAAGAAGAGAGAGAACAAAATGTATTGGGAGAGACAGAGAGAGAAGAGAACAAAATGGACGACGGCAGTGAGAAACAGAGAAGAGAGAGAACTTGTTTATGTAAATCGATGTTGTCTCTATTCGAGTGGCTGGAAGCCTATTGAGGATAACGAAAATTAATCTCTGCCGAGAGAGAGAGAGAGAAGAACGCAGAGAATAAAGGAAAGACATGGAATAAAGAGAGAGAGAGGGAAACAACGCAGAGAATAGAGAAAGACATGGAATAAAGAGAGAGAGAGAGAGAGAGAGAGAGAGAGAGAAGAGAGAGAGACACAACCACACCCCATTAAGCAACGACACGTCAACAAGGTCCTCAAAATGGCGGCAGAGATTCTGCTAAGACTGCCACGCCTTAACCAGATGTGTTCTGTCCTTTCTCCAGTTGAGGGACGATGGAGAGAGAGAGAGAGAGAGAGAGAAGAGAGAGAGAGAGAGAGAGAGAGAGAGAGAGAGAGAGGAAATTAGGGTGTCAGTATTGGTAAGAGGTGTCAGTTTTGGTGGTGGTGGTGGTGTCAGTATTGATAGTGGTGCTGCTTTTGTGGCATGATGTTAGTATATCGGTAGGCGGGTGGTGTCAGTATCGGTGGTGGTGTTAGTATATCGGGTGGTGGTGTTAGTGTTATCGGTGGCGGGTGGTGTTAGTATACGGTGGCGGTGGTGCTGTATCGGTGGCGGTGGTGTCAGTATCGGTGGTCGGTGCATACCTGGGGCCCTCAGCAGCTGGGCCAGATGGTGCCTCGCCACTTACTATTGACCAGCTGAGGTAACTGGTGGAATATATTGACTCGTGTCCGCCTCGCCCGATACTCACTCCCTCAGTAAACGTGGCGGCAAATTGTTTTAGAAGTTAGTCGGCGGCTGTGTTGTGTCATCCAGGGCTGTGTTGTGTCACCCAGGGATGTTGTGTCATCCAGGGCTGTGTTGAGTCACCTAGGGATGTGTTGTGTCATCCAGGGCTGTGTTGTGTCACCCAGGGCCGTGTTGTGTCATCCAGGCTGTGTGTAGTGTCATCCAGGGATGTGTTGTGTCATCCAGGCTGTGTTGTGTCACCCAGGGCCGTGTTGTGTCATCCAGGGCTGTAGTGTCATCCAGGGATGTGTTGTGTTATCCAAGGCTGTGTTGTGTCACCCAGGGCCGTGCTTGTGTTATCGGCTGTGTTGTGTCACCCAGGCCGTGTTGTGTCATCCAGGGCTGTGTTGTACCCAGGGCCGTGTTGTGTCATCCAGGGCTGTGTAGTGTCATCCAGGGATGTGTTGTGTCATCCAGGGCTGGTTATGTCACCCAGGCCGTGTTATGTATCCAGGGCTGTGTAGTGTCATCCAGGGATGTGTTGTGTTATCCAAGGCTGTGTTGTGTCACCCAGGGCTGCAAGTTCATCCAGGGCTGTGTTAGGTGTAGTGGTGAGTGAGTGAGCAAAAGTGACAAGTGAGTGAAAAAGATCGAGTGAGAATAGGGAGAGAGTAAAAGAGAGAGAGAGAGAGAGAGAGAGAGAGAGAGAGAGAGAGAGAGAGAGAGAGAGAGAGAGAGAGACGAGGACGGTTCCCTGGAGGTTGACAATATATATTAAGTCGTTCACTTAACTTCTGTAATATTCATATCTGGCTCAGCTCCCCACCGGTAATCAGCTCAACTATTGTGTATGTATGTATGTATGTATGTATGTATGTATGTATGTATGTATGTATGTATGTATGTATGTACGTACCGTGCATCCATACATACATCTGGTGTGTGTGTGTGTGTGTGTGTGTGTGTTTCTAATACTACACGCAGGAACTTTCTCACATGTAAAAGTATATCACTGTGTAGGTGTATCATGACAGGTGTGGACTTACCTCTTATACACCTGCTGCTACACCTCGCTCACACCTGTAAATAAAACACCAGTCATTAGCACCTGTCCATTACAAATCCCGAAGGTGTGTCTTATACCTGTTCCTTGTAGTAATTTAGTAACATCATTATAGCAAGTCAGTAACAACAACTATTATCACAACTATTCCATAACAACCACCACTACCCACTACTACTACCACCTTCACTACTACCACCACTACCACACCCTATAACACACCACCACTACTATCACCACCACCACTACCACCACCACCACCACCACCACCACCATATCACCACCACTACTACTATCACCACTCTATTACCTACACCACTACCACCACCACCCACCACCACCACCACCACCACCACAACCACCACTACTATCACCATCACCACCACTACCACCACCACTACTCCCACATCACACCACCACACCACCATCTTACCACAAACAATCCCCCACTCACTTGACCCTCCCAATCTTGGTAAAAGTAACCAATCAGCATAGGCACTCAGATAATCAAATAATTAGCCAATCACACAACTTCTCCTTCACTGAGAATTCTTTAAAACAAAATTCCAGTGATTTTTACGGACGCCTCGTGACTCAGGCAAGCGAGAGAACGTCGGCAAGGTTCATGAACTCACTCTAATAGCATAGACTTTATCACCCATCATGCTGGTTCCAAAACTTCCCTAGGGGGAGGCAAGAGCCAATCAACAGGAGAGCAGTTACATATGTATACCTGAAATTATACACCATATTTCTCGCCTTTGGAAGGGAGGAGGGGGTGTTGATATCATAAATAGACTATCTGTGTGTGTGTATATATGTGTATGTGTGTGTAGTTCTGTCAACTCTGGGGATAAAATATGTACTCAGTCTCCCCAGATGGTGTTCGGAAGAGACTAACAAAAAAGTCTTGTGAAATACATATGGATATTTTTTTCTTCACTTTTTAAATTAAAACTTTCACAATTTGTATATATATAAGGCAGTGAACGCGTAAGTAATTCTGGTGAGGTGGAGCACTGGAGGATGGAACACTGGAAGGTGGAGCACTGGAAGGTGGAGCACTGGAGGGTGGAGCACTGGAGGGTGGAGCACTGGAAGGTGGAGTACTGGAAGGTGGAGCAGTGGAAGGTGGAGCACTGGAAGGTGGAGCACTGGAAGGGGGAGCAGTGAGTGGAGCAGTGGAAGGTGGGCAGGGTGGACACTGGAAGGTGGAGCACTGGAAGGTGGGCACTGGAAGGTGGAGCACTGGAAGGGGGAGCAGGGAAGGTGGAGCAGTGGAAGGTGGAGCAGTGGAAGGTGGAGCACTGGAAGGTGGAGCACTGAAGGAGCACTGGAGGGTGGAGCACTGGAAGGTGGAGCAGTGGAAGGGGAGCACTGGAGGTGGAGCACTGGAAGGGGAGTACTGGAGGTGGAGCACTGGAAGGGGGAGCACTGGAGGTGGAGCACTGGAAGGTGGAGCACTGGAAGGGGAGTACTGGAAGGTGGAGCACTGGAAGGGGGAGCAGTGGAAGGTGGAGCACTGGAAGGTGGAACACTGGAAGGTGAAGCACTGGAAGGTGGAGCACTTAAAGGTGGAACACTGGAAGGTGGAACACTGGAGGTGAAGCACTGGAAGGCAGAACTGGAAAGGAGGTGATAGGAATCGATGATGGAAAGGTTTTGTACTGGAATAGAAGCGTTATGTTATGTTATGTTATGTTAGGTTATATTTGGTGAAGATCTTGGTTCACACACACACACACACACACACACACATTACTAACCATACAAACGAAAAGCAAACAAACCATATTTTCTCCTTCTCTTTCTCTCCTTTTCCTCTTGTCCTCCGTTCTCTCTCCTACTCTCCCCTTCATCTTCCCTTTTATTCCCTCTTCCTCCACTCCTTTCTCCTTTCTTTTCTTCCTCCTATCCTCCATCCTTCCTCTCTCTCCTCCCCACTACAACCACCCAACTTACTCCTCAACAGCAAACTTGGTAATTGAATGAATGAATTTCAATCTCAACCTTTTCTCAATCTCTCTCAACAACACTGGAACCAGGTAGGGCAGGCTGGACAGAACATTAATGCTGAACTTTTCTTAACATATTTCAAAGTGAACATCGTCTTGGGTTTGAGAGCCAGTGAAAAAGTACCCTCACACCTCCTCCCCCCCCTCTCTCCCTCCCCTCTCTCCTCTCCCTCCCCGCGTGAGAAAGTGATATTGATAGTAATTTATTCATATTTCAAGATGTGATTGCCTTGGGTTTGAGAGCCTAGAATCAGTACCGAGGAGAGAGAGAGACCACTGGGGTATAATTGAATCGGAACTGATAGGTGAGACGCATCCAGCCTCTCTTTTGTTGTTGTTTCTGCTGATATGGACGCACTGATGGGGTCCGCCATTTTTTTGTTGGGGGGTGGGGGAAAGGTAAGGAAGTGGGAAGGAGGAAGATAAGGAAGTGGGGAGTGGGGAAGGTAAGGAAGTGGGAAGGAGGGAAGATAAGAGAGTAGGGGAGGTGGGGAAGGTAAGGAAGTGGGAAGGAGGGAAGATAAGGAAGTGGGGAGGTGGGGAAGGTAAGGAAGTGGAAGGAGGGAAGATAAGGAAGTGGGGAGGTGGAGGAGTGAGAGTGGGAAGGAGGGGAAAGATAAGGAAGTGGGGAGGTGGGGAAGGTAAGGAAGTGGGAGGAGGAAGATAAGGATGGGGAGGTGGGAAGATGAAGTGGGAAGGAGGGAAGATAAGGAACTAGGGAAGAGGGTGAGGGAGAGGGTGTAGGTAGGAAGGTTGAGGAAGGATTAACAGGGAGGAGGGGGAAGGGGGAATAGGGCGTTAAAGAAGGAAGTAGGTAGGAGAAATAGGGAGGTAGGGAATATAAAGACACGGAGAAGACAGAAGGCATGGAAGGTAAGGAGAATGAGGAAATAGGGAGAAACGACAAAAGAAAGACATAGAAAGAGAATAAGAAATGAAGAGGATGAATAAGTAAAAAATAAATAAAATGAAAAAATCTTCAAACTGTTGAACATAATTTTTCCCAGAGAGAGAAATCATATTGTGATGGCGTTGTGGTTTCCTTTCAGCGTTAGTGTAGTGGTTATATTTGTTCCCAGAGTCAGCTGTTGCAACTTTTCCGCCAGATCTGAGACGTCTTTGTCTTACTTTCGTGTGTGTGTGTGTGTGTGTGTGTGTGTGTGTGTGTGTGTGTGTGTGTGTGTGTGTGTGTGTGTGTGTGTGTGTGTGTGTGTGTGTGTGTGTGTGCGTGTGTGTGTGTGTTATTCATTTAACTTTGGTAGTGGATCTTACTTTTAGTTGTGTCTGTCTGTCCTGTCTGTCTGTCTATGAATCTGTTGGTTTCCTTCACCTAACCTAACCTAACCTAACCTCACCCTCTCCTCTACCTCCTCCCACCCCTTCTACCTCCACCTACCCCCTTCCACCTCCACCCCACCTTCTACCTCCACCCCACCCCTTCTCCTACACCTCCTACCCCCTAACCTCTTCCACCTCCTTCCCTTCTACCTCTACCCACCCCTCCCTACCCCCTAACACCCCTTCCACCCTCCCCATGCCAGTAGGGTTCCTTACTCCCGGCCGGCGACAGAAACAGCACTTGCAGTTGCCATCGTAAGGCGAGGTGGGTGAAAGCCTTCCCCACATTCGTATTATGGTTAAATGTCTCTCAGTCTTTTGAGGTGTCGTATTTATGGTGTTCTGAAGGGTGCTGTTGAGGGTTGGTCGCCCCTCTCTCCTTCCCTCTCTCTGCGTTTATATAGAGATGAAAAGTCCGCTATATTGAGGACCCAATAGATGTGAAACCCCCATTTAACGGATTATTGGAGAAATAAATCCGTTATAATGAAGGATTTAACATCTAACAAACAGACTCCTCTATAACGGACTCTCCTCTCTATAACGGACTCTCCTCTCTATAACGGACTCTCCTCTACAACGGACTCTCCTCTGTTCCCGAAAACTATATCCGTTCATCCTGTTACTTAATATTTATACTCTGGGCTTGGATATACCATTAGCATACTGATGTGTGTCCCTACCATATTCGGGGGGGAAATATACTCTTAACATACTCAGGTAGCCCATTATGTCAGCGTTAATCTCATTAACATATTCACAGGTTATACTTTTCAGTTAAATGTTTGGATTTTTTTTATTGATTTATATTTGATATGTCTTAACCTAACCTAACCTCCTTTTATTTCTCTATTCTCACTTTTCTTATTCCTCCTTATGTCTCATCACTTTTTTCATTCCATATTCCTTCATTCCTCTCCATATTTCCCCTGCTTCTTCCTTTGTCCTAACTTTTTCCCCACCCCAAGTTATATTTATTCATTCCTCCTCCTCTTCTAATTCATTCCTCTCCATCCACAACTCATTCTCCACATTCCTTCCTCCTCCCTCTTCCCCTCTCTACATTCCCTCACCTCTTCCTCCTCCTCTCCTACCTCCCATCCTCCTCCCCCTCCCCTCCCCCTCCCTCCTCCCTCCAGCCTCCCCCAGCCCACTAATCTCAGTAGCCAGTAACATATAATACACATATTAGTTTGTCTCCTCAGATCTATTTGGCCAAACGCATGATGGGAGAGTCAATAAAAGTGGCTCTCCTGTTACCTGCTTTCTGCTACCTGTTATCTGCTTCTTGCTTTCTGTTACCTGTTACCTGCTTTCTGCGTTCTGTTATCTGTTACCTGCTTTCTGCGTTCTGTTATCTGTTATATACTTGCTATCTGCTTCCTGTTATCTCTACCCCCCTCCTTTCTCCCCTGCTAACTGTTATCTGATCCTGTCATCATCTGTTACCTGCTTCCTACTACCTCAACACACACACACACACACACTCTTGAGCTTCCTACAGTCATAGAAGGGCAATTCTGACGCCATCTTCTTTTTCCATTCCCCAAAGACGTAAAAGAGATTATATTCAAGTTAATAGTGTGAAGCCATATTGAGTAGAGTCTCAGTGTTAATTTGTCGCCATTTTCCTTCTTAATATATATCGGTGTGGGGTCACTGGTATTAGCCTGGTTCTTATATAAGTACACTTGAGGTCTACTTAACGGGCCTCTTAAGTAGGTAGTTGATATTACTATGGGGAGTTAAGTAGAAGGTTGGTGGGCGTTAAGTGGCGTTGTAGTTGAGTTAAAAGTAAGTGGTGGTTAAGGGGTTAAGTGTCGTGGTGTGTAAGTGAGTGGTAGTGTGAGTTAAGTGAGTGGTAGTAAGCGTTAAGTAAGTGCGGGCGTGTGAGAGTTGACGGTGTGAAATAAAAGTTTATGTGAAAGTTACAAGTGAAAGTTTAGAGGAGAAGGTTAGTGGTAGTTTGAGGTGTGGTAGTTGAGGCGACGAAATGAGGTTAGAATGGTGGTAGGTGGCTGAGCAAAGTTGTGGTGGCTGGTAGTGTGGTAGTTGTGATTCATGGTGGTTGGTGGCTGGCAGTTGTGGTGGCTAGTGTATGGTAGTTGTATGATTCATAGTGGTTGGTGGCTGGCAGTTGTGGTGGCTGGTAGTTGTAGTAGTTGTGAATCCCACCAGTTGGTTGGTGGCTGGTAGTTGTGGTGGCTGGTAGTGTGGTAGTTGTGATTCATAATTGGTTGGTAGCTGAGGGTTGTGGTTAATGGTGGTTGGTGGCTGGCAGTTGTGATGGCTGGTAGTTGGTAATTGTGGTGGTTGGTGGCTCATAGTTATAGTAGATGGTTGTAATTAGTTGATAGTTTTACCACCCTCAACCCCCCTCCTCCCCACACTTACACCCCACCCCCCACCTTATCTCATTATACACTACTCTTCTAG
>NW_024719161.1:0-14576 GCF_018991925.1 Homarus americanus | reverse complement strand
TGTTGTGTGTATTTTTTATCTATTATTCTATTTATTATTTTCATTATATAGTAATTTTTTTTATTTATATGTTCATTTATTTACCCATTTATTTGATAATTTATTGAATGATGTTTAATATGGTGAAATAAACTGGAGTGCCTAACCTAACCTAACCTAACATTCTACAGGACGATAGAGAGAATTGATGACTTACATACATGTATGTAAGTCATCAATTCTCTCTATCGTCCTGTAGAATGTTAGGTTAGGTTTAACGGAGTTTTATTGTACGTAGAGATACTTATGTGTGTGTGTGTGTGTGTGTGTGTGTTTGTAGGGGTCATCACGTGTGTGTATAATTATACACACACGTGATGACCCCTACAAACACACACACACACACACATAAGTATCTCTACGTACAATAAAACTCCGTTAAACACAAACAGTCCTTCATACTAATACTCCTGTACACACAAACGCTCCAATAATTATAACTCAAACACCCTCACCCGTAGACCCTCAGCAATTTGGCAACATGAAAACTTCCTCCACCACTCACTGTCTTGTCAGCTTTCTCGATTACATATACCGCCATCTCGAGCAAACGAAAACGTCTAGAAGCTGCCGCCTTCATTGATTTACACTAAAAGCAAGCTCGACCTAGTCGACCACAATATAATCATCAACAAAGCATAGACCCGGCTTGAGAAGTCTTATAACATGGCCATAGATTCTCCCCAGTGACCGGCTAAGCTGTACGCCTGAGGGGTTGTCTCCACCTTTCTGTCACTCACCTGTGGCGTCCCCCTGCTGGCACCAAGATGGGACCACTTGCTTCCTTATGCTCATCAATGATGCCCTAAGAGAAAACCCCGTTCGTTGGAAATATGTCGACGACTCCACCATTGGGATCAGCGTCAGTCACCCTGCTCCCCAACTATACCGCCCTTCAGGATTTATTGAACAGTCTCCAGCAAACCAGCCACACCAACAACCATGTCACCATCAACCATACCAAGACCATGGTTATGCACATCAACCTCTCCTCCGACGTTGTCTCACCTCCTTCCATTACTTTAGGTCCCAACACACTCCAGGTTGTAGATTCCACTAAGCTCCTCGGCGTCATCATAGACAACAAACTAAATTGAAAACCACACATCAATAAAGTTGTCAAAACCACCAGTTTCCGTCTCCACCTCCTCCGCCGACTCAAGTCCCTCGGAATTCCTGCATCCAAGCTCCTCAGTGTTTACTCAACATTCATACTTCCCAAGCTCACCTACGCCTCCCCTACCTGGTCTTCCTCCCCAAATGCCACACAACGTAAACACCTAGAAAAAGTGCAAAAGAGGGCATGCAAGATTATTCTCTCCCCTTCCTACTCCACATATCAAGAAGCGCTCAACACACTGACCCTTTCGACTCTCACTGACCATCACCACGACCTCATCTGCAAATTTGGTAAGAAGCTTCTACACCATCTCCGACACCGGCTCCTACTACCACCTGAGATCCCTTGTCCGAGAATTGCTGTTCGACACCACAACCGCATCCAGCCCATACGTGCACGAACTGATCGCTATAAGAACAGCCCAGTCCCAACCATTGTAAAAATTATCAATAACTTGTAATAAATCAGTGTACTCACTCCCAGTAACCACTGCTCCTTACACTGTCACTATGTTGAAATGAACTGTAGTTTGAGCCTTTCCCCATCTAGTTATTATATGTCTTATTTGTGTCACTTATGTTACTTGTATATTATTTGTAATTCGTAACCCATTCCCCAAATATGTAACTGTATATTTTCAGCCTTCTGGCTGCCAAGCTCTTTCAATAAACCGTTAATTATTATTATTATTATTTACACACACAAGTACCCGCATCCACACAAACAATTCATTAATTAAACACAAACACTCCTACACTCACACACACGCAAAAACACCCCTACAAACACCCTTACGAACACACATACACCCCAATACATACACACTTCAAAACACCCCACCACACAAACACCCCCACCACACCAACACCCCAACACATAAACACTCTCACCACACAAACACCCCTTCCACACAAACACCCCTACCACACAAACACCCCTACCACACAAACACCCCTACCACACAAACACTCTCCACTCACACAAACACCCCCACCACACAAACACCCCAACACATAAACACTCTCACTACACAAACACCCCTACCACACAAACACCCCTACCACACAAACACCTCCACCACACAAACACCCCACCACACAAACACCCCAACACATAAACACTCTCACTACACAAACACCCCTACCACACAAACACCCCTACCACACAAACACCTCCACCACACAAACACCCCCAACACACAAACACCGCAAAACAACAAATACACCCTATATATTAATTTTCCCTTACAAACAACAAGAACAAACACACACATTGAATATCGATAATTTCTATTCCCTCCCACATGCAGATCATCCTTACACACTACAAACGGAATTGAGTGGTGGTGGTGGTGGTAGTGGTGATGGTGGTAGTAGTGGTGGTGGTTGGGTATCATTAGTATTCTGAACACACTCCCACCCCATCCTCTACATCCGGTTGCAGTCTATTGATGTACTGCGTCTGTCTTACTTGGTATCTACCTGTCTACCTGTCTACCTGCCTACCTGTCTACCTATACCTAAGTAGATATACACATAAATACTGCCACTATCGCGTATATATTTCCGTCTCTGGCGTCACAAATACACACAGGCACATCTCTATCGCCGTCACTCGCAGAGTCACTGTCGCCACCACATGTACACACACACACACACACACACACACACACACACACACACACACACATATTATACGATCATACACAGATATACCCACATACTGTTCACATTCACTTCAATACACCTAATAACGTTTATAGCATTATCTTCATTCTCTCATTGTTATACTTTGACAGTGTGGGAAGACTGACGCCATTTCCCGAGACATTCTTATAACTAGGAAAACAAATTATATATAACAGGATTACTCATAACAAAATTATTTCAATACTTCGTCAATGAACTCTAGGACCATTTAAGTCAGTCACTCAATTACCGACTAAATTGAGTGGAACAGATTTACAGACACTAAAACTATCCCTTAAGCATCAGCTCGTGTGAAACCAAAGAGCTCATTACATACTGATAAGAATATTGTTAATGTCTTATAAAACGTTCTAATTATAGCAATTATTTAATGTTTCAGTATACAGAGCAACACATGACTCGCCTTTTGTTTCTCAGTTTACTCAATGGGTCGTATCAGGGGTTCAGAGTTGGCACCATGTTGTTTTTTAGAACCTGTGTGTGTGTGTGTGTGTGTGTGTGTGTGTGTGCAAAAATTAAATTATGTCTATGGGCCTAAATATCATCTACCATATCGCGTTTTTCTTTATCTGTTGTAGGTAGTTACTCTCATCTTAATCTTGTGTTGCCTTGAACAGTATGAGTGACGCCCTGCAGCGCCACCAGCCCCTCGTGTGGTGGTGAGAGCGGCCTCCTCAGTTCCTGCCTCAGACATCTTCTGCAGCAGGAGCTGGAGCTCACCAAGATTTATTAGGAAGTACCTCTTTAAAGGCGTCTCCAGGCCATGAGGTGGAGGAGGTGATTACCCTGGAGGATGTGTTGGGAGCGCTGGGTGTTCCCAGGATCGCGAGGAAGGTTGTTATATTGGCAGGAGTTCACAAACAGTGAAGAATTTCCTAACGTGCGGTACAAGGAATAAAGATTTACCAGGAATCTGAAGGGAAAGTTTTTTCGTGTAGATATAATCTGCCCTCTGCCTCGGAACCAACCCCCCATCCCCGTGTGCCCAGCCATCTTTTCTACTAATGTAAGTGTTAAAAAACCTAATATTATTGATATTTCTCTTAATTATTAATTGTGTGTGCATACCATCATAAAATTAATTAGTTATTTTTATTACAACGTAGGTATTGTCTGAAAAAGTGGAGTTTGGGGGTCGGCCCGGTCTCTATTTCAATTAATCCCATATGTTACATTGATAAAATCACACGAGGAAAAGGGAAACAACAGAGCATCTTAGCTTACATCTTTATTCAAGACATCTTCAAAGGCAACTGCTCCGTTGTTTCCCTTTTCCCCGTGTGATTTTATCAAGATTTATCTTATCCACGTTTTCATTGTGGATCTACATGAAATATATATACAAGTACCATAAGGAAAATGTTATTCCTATGTACTGTGATGGTTCAGTTAATGGGAATCGGGCCGGATGTGGCATTGTTATTAAGGAATTTTTTGAATATGGTATTAGTGTTGAAGAAAGAATATCCAAGAGAATTGGAGATAGAAGTTCCAGCACAAATGGTGAACTTTATGGGGCTATATATGTGGGACTTAAGAATGTGAGGAAAAAGACAGTTTTGGGGTTTGTTGACAGTCAAAGCGCTCTATTTGCTCTAAATTCTAAAGTGCCTCTTGATGATGATTTAGTTTTAAAATGTAAGAAGTGTATTCAGGACATAAAATCACTTAGATATGATGTTAGTTTTATGTGGCTTCCATCCCATTGTGGTATTTATATGAATGAGGTTGCTGATGATTTGTCTAAGCAAGGGTGTGGCAAAGAAATTGTAGAATATGATTGTATTTTGGGTATCAAAAAAATAAAACCTGGAATGGTAAATATCCGACAGCAATGGGAAATGGACAATATTCGGAAAATTTTGACCAACGGCAGTAGTAGTTTGAAACATTATGTTCGAGTTTTGAATTCTACAGGTTCTACTTATGGTAAGGCTTTGGTTAAGTATGATACATTTGTGATGAGACTACGCTTTGGATACAAATATTATTGGCAATACATTGAAGGAATTGATGGCATTCCTTGTAAACTGTGTGGCTATTTTAAGTCTCATACATTATATCATTACATTATGGAGGGTAACTGTTTATCAGAACTTAGGGGTGATGGTAATATTACATAGATGGTTTGTTATTGAATAAAAAAAATATGGTTAAGAATATTATGACAAAATTCTGTAAGTTTAACATAAGATTGTAGATTTTATGCATACCAATTTGTTGTTTACATATCTCATTTATGATTAGTAGAAGAGCTCTTGTTAAGACTAGTATTGGGCGGGCTAGTTAGCATGCTAACCAGCTCCTTTTGGTGTAATTTTCAATAAATGTTTTGAATTTGAATTTGACTAATGTAGTGAAGATGTACTAGTGTAGTGAAGATGTACTAGTGTAGTGAAGATGTACTAGTGTAGTGAAGATGTACTAGTGTAGTGAGGATGTACTAGTGTAGTGAAGATGTACTAGTGTAGTGAGGATGTACTAGTGTAGTGAAGATGTACTAATGTAGTGAACATGTACTAGTGTCATAGTGAACATGAACTAGTGTTGTAGTGAACACGTTGTACTAGTGTTATAGTGAACATGTTGTACTAGTGCTGTAGTTCTCTTCTCATAATAAGTACTTTAATGCTCATGGGACATCCTAGGATAATTCTGATAATTCTGAGGGCTTCATTTTGCCTTTTCTCGAGCTTGTCAATGTCTTTCCCGTCACGAAGGACCAGGCTGGTGCGTGGTAATCTATCAGAGATCTTATATAGCCTAGGTACAGTGTTTTAACAATTCTAATATTAGCACCATAATGTGGGCTGTACCCCGCTACACTTGTAAGAGGTCTCAGTCTGTCAGTACATTGGTGGGTTAGTTGTTGTATGGCAGGTAGGGTACAAGGGACGGAAACACCAAGATATTTAAAAGAAGAAACATAGTCAATAATGTTGTTACCTATCTTGAACTTGGCGGGGGAATGTTTGTGGTTACCAGCTTGTTTGTTGAACACCTTAGTTTTGTCAGTGGAGATAATGGAACTACTGCTGGTGGTGTTGTGATGGTAGTGGTAGTAATCCCTGGTTCTCTGTGGTTGGTCTACCTAGACATTGCTACTTCAGTTGCCATTTCTATGTATTTAATATATAAAGTAAGAATAATTGTGTAATAGTCTGGTGTTTTTACAAATACAGCTACTCCTCGACATACGACCACCCGGACATACGATCGCCGCAGTCGCACAAATTTGTCAAATTACGTCTTTTCTAGTACTGAAACGATTTGGTCCCGTACGACAGTGTGGGCTGGGCTACCTCGTGGTGTACAGCATCCACGCCGTAGTGCCTCAGTTGGTGTTTGGCCGTCGTTGGTAGTGATCGCGCTGTGTGCTGACAATATTTTTGTTTATACAGTGAACCCTCGCTTTACGCGGGTTCACTTTACGCATTTCTAGATTTACGCGGTACCCTGCCAGAACCAGAATTCCCACTTTACGCGGTGCATCTACTCATATACGCGGGTGAAGTATAATTTTTTTATTTAGCTCATAAAATTCATACAAATTATCAGGCCAGAATATAATTTACATTGCAGGAATTCTTACAATTTGATGATCATTTTGAATATACAGTAAGCATCATAGATTTTGCATTAGACATACAAATTTTAGATCTAATGCAAGTATTCTGTTTACTCAGAGCAAATATGTTATCTTTTGTGCAAAATATATGAAGTGTATATTCAAAATATTCCTGGTCTTGCAAGGAATCCAGCAATGTCAATTATATTATCCTAACTTTAGTCTGAGGTATTATTTATTACTAAAAATGTAAATATACTCTTATAACCCAATCATTTCTCTGGTAGAGAGGGAAGGTGGGGGTGAGGGGTAGGGAGGGACCCAGGGAGCAGGTGGGAAGAGGGGGGGAGGTGGGGTATTTTGATTGACAGATAGTATTTCGGTAAGTATATTTCGTTTATTTATTGTAGATATTTGTTTTAGTTCATAAAATTCATACAAATTACCCGGCCAGAATATAATTTACATTGCTGGAATTCTTACAATTTGATGATCATTTTGAATATAAACATCATAGATTTTGCATTAGACATGCAAATTTTAGATCTACTTTAAGTATTTTGTTTACTCTGAGTAAATATGTTATCTTTTGTGCAAAGTATATGACATTTATATTCAAAATATTCCTGGTCTTACAAGGAATCCAGCAATGTCAATTATATTATCCTAACTTTAGTCTGAGGCATTATTTATTACTAAAAAGGTAAATATTCTGGTTTCTCCCACACATTTCTCTGGTCGGGAGGGTTGGTGGGGGTGGGAGGGACCGACCGACCATCTGGCGAGGTTGGAAGAGGGAGGGAGGCAAGGTGGGGTACTTTGATTGACAGATAGTGTCGTGAAGCTTATTTTTTTTTTATTAACTGAAGATATTTGTTTTAGCTCATAAAATTCAGACAAATTACCCAGCCAGAATATAATTTACATTGCTGGAATTCTTACAATTTGATGATCATTTTGAATATAAACATCATAGATTTTGCATTAGACATGCAAATTTTAGATCTACTTTAAGTATTTTGTTTACTCTGAGTAAATATGTTATCCTTTGTGCAAAATATATGACATTTATATTCAAAATATTCCTGGTCTTACAAGGAATCCAGGGGGAGGGAGTTGAGTCCATTATTTGAATGGACATTAACTTGGCAACTGTATTTCTCTATTTCTCTTAAGTATTAATTGTGTGCATGTACCATCATAAAATTAAGATGTTATTTTTACTAGAACATAGGTATTGTGTCGGAAAAAGTGGGGGTCAGCCGGTCTCTATTTCATTTAATCCCATATGTTATGTTGTTCACTTAACGCGTTTCTCGCGTTTCTCGCTTTACACGGGCCTCTGTGGGTTCAATTGACTGTGTAAAGTGAGGGTTCACTGTAATTCCCTTTAAAATGACTGGCAAGTGTAAAGTGAGAGTTCTGGTGGTGCTAAGAAGAAGAGGAAACTGTCAATTACTTTTGAGATGAAAATGAAAATAATAATACAATATGAAAATGGAAAAACGGTATCAACCATTTCACACGACCTTGGCTTCTCTCACTCAACCATATCAACATTTTGAAGGACAAAGAACGAATTTGTGAAGTAGTGAAAGGATCAGCACCTATAAAGGGAACTTTAATAACTAATAAAAGACAAGGTCGTCTTGGAGAGGCAGCAAGTGCAGATGTGGGTGCTGCCGAAGCTGTTAAGGAGGAGCTAGATCGTGTCATCGTGGAGGGAAATTATTTGCCTGAGCAAATATTTAATGTGGATGAAACTGGATTATTCTGGAAGCGCATGCCAGAACGGACATACATCCACAAAGAGGCGAAATCCATTCCAGGATTCAAGGCATTCAAGGACCGAATTACACTTCTGTTGGGGGGGAATGTAGCTGGTTTCAAGGTAAAACCCTTCATGATCTATCATTCAGATAACCCCAGGGCTTTTAAACATGTCAGCAAGCACAGACTGCCAGTGTTTTATCGCAGGAATAAGAAAACCTGGATGACCCTAGTACTGTTTGAGGATTGGTTCCTGAGTTGTTTCATTCCACAAGCCAAGGAGTATTGTCTGCAACAAGGGGTTGCGTTCAAGATTTTATAAATTTTAGATAATGCTCCGGGACACCCACCACACCTGGACGACCTGCACCCTGATGTTAAGGTAGTCTACCTTCCACCTAACACTTCTGTCAACCAACCCATGGATCAAAGTGCTATTGCTGCTTTTAAAGCGTATTATTTACGTACGACCTTCCCTCAGGCTGTTGCTGCTACTGAAGGTGAGAAACCGCTCAGAGAGTTTTGGAAGGACTACAACATTTTGAAATGTATAAAGAACAGCATGGGATGAGGTTACAGGTCAGTGCATGAATGGAATATGGAAGAAGTCCTGAAAAGATATGTGAACAGTTTCAAAGAATTTAATGAAGATGAAGTAATTTCTGAGAATAGTAACAAGATGGTGGAGTTGGGTAAACAGCTTAAGTTAGAAATTGATAATTTTTTTATTTTTTATTATTTATTGGGCACTCCCCTACAGCCTTGTGCAAGGTGAAGCGCAGAAGCGTTTACAGTGCCCAACAGGGAAGCATGCTAAGTTCATGCTTGCCTTTATGTCTCATGAGTTAAGGGCGTAGAAGCCTGAAGAGTCAAGGGCATAGACGCCTGGAAAGTCAATGATTTTATGTCATCAAGTTATTGGAAGCTCCAACAACTTGTCCCTGAATACGAATTCGCAACTTTCGATTTACAGCAGGTACCTACTGTGCTGCTAGGTGAACAGGGACTAATGGGGGCTAGGAAGTATGTCCAAACAACTTCCACCGGCCCGGGAATTGAACCCGTGACATCTCGCTTGCGAAGGCAAGAGCGGTACCACTCTACCACCAGCTCCCCCGAAATTGATAATGAAGATGTTGAGCAGTTGGTTGAAAGTGTAGCAGAAGAGCTAAGTAACGAGGATCTTATTGAACTGGAGGCACAGAAAATTGCAGAGGAAGAAGAGAGTCAAATGTAGAAGAAGAATCTGCACTCCCAAAAAAGGTTTCAGTGAAACAAATGACAGAGGCATTTGTTACTATTAATAAGGGGATGAAAATTTTTGAAGAAATGGATCAAAATGTTTAGCGTTTTGCCAAAGTTGACAGATTGACCCAAGATGCACTTGCTTGCTACAGGGAGATTTACAATGAAAAGAAAAGGCAAACTCTGCAGTCTAAATTGGACAATTATTTTAAGAAGTCCCCCACTACTGCCTCTTCACTCCCTCAAGATGATCCAATACCTTCAACCAACAAGTACATTAACCTATCTGAAGAAAGCAGCATTGATGACCCACCCAGCCCTGTCTCCTGCTCTGCTTCAGCCAATTAATGTAGTCTCCATGTTTAATTAACAAATTATTGAGGCCCCGTGTGCATTCAGCTGACTACATTAAAGGTGAGTGCACAGTAACACTTTATTCATTATTGATTACTTTTACTGAACTGTATTTCATTTTAGATTTTCTATGTATGATAATTATTTAATGTCTTTGCCTCCAGGTGTAGTGTTACTCCCTACCAAACGTTCCTAACTCATGTGGCACCTTGGCACTCTCACGTGGCACTGTGGCACTCTCGGGAACTGAGTGATAAGGTTGTTTCCTATTGGTTGTTTTAGTCAATATTTGTTTATTAATGATAACAAGAGCTGTCATCAAGGTTTATACTGAGGTGGTGGGGAGGGAGAAGGAGGAGGAGGAGGAGGTGGTGGAGGAGAGGGAGGAGGTGGTGGGGAGGGAGAAGGAGGGGGAGGTAGAGGAGGGGGAGAAGGAAGGAGAGGGAGAGAAGGTGGCAGGGAGGGAGGGAAGTGTAATCCTCCTAACCCAACCTAAGTCTGGTGGACCGAGAAAGACTACCCCAGCGGACGATGAAAGACTCATGGTGACACAGCCTCCCATGACAGTCACCATTAAAAACAGCTTCAAGTTGACGTTTCTGCAGGAACTGTGAGAAGGAGGTTACATGAGGCCGGGATACACCACAGGACTCAGGCAATTAAGGAAAGGTTAGATCGCCATCGTACTACCAGCCTCCAGTTTACCGGCAATACGAGGGTGAAGACAGACTTTTGGGGTCAGGTGATCTTAGATGAGATGACCTTTGCATCCACCACCCAGGGTCCTCTCCACTGTGGCGGCCAAACACCAGGTTATCAACGTCACAACATCAACAAGGTGGCAAGAAACGAATCATGTGACAGTCAATGTTTGGGGCTTGTTAAACACAGACAGCATCATGGGTGAACTAACTCAGATTAAAGGAAGATTTAGCTCTGAAAAGTAATTGGATATTTTGGAATGTGGTTATCTCAGTCACTGTCTACGCTTTACTATATCCAGAGTTCATAATATTCAAGGAGGTGTGAATAATGATATCCTATTCCTCTTAATTATGGTCTATAAGGATATAATATGTATTTGTATTTATAAATTCCTGATTATAACTACAGTATTACCCCGCTTTACACGGTTTCACTTTCCTCGATTTCTCATTTACGCGGTACCTCGCCAGAACCGGACTTTCACTTTCCGCAGTGCATCTACTCATATACGCGGTGAAGTATATTTTTTTTTATTTAGCTCATAAAATTCATACAAATTACCCGGCCAGAATATAATTTACATTGTTGGAATTCTTACAATATGATGATCATTTTGAATATAAACATCATGGATTTTGCATGAGACATACAAATTTTAGATCTAATGTAATAATTTGGTTTACACAAAGCAAATATTTTATCTTTTGTGCAAAATATATGAAGTTTACATTCAAAATATTCCCTGGCCTGCAAGGAATCCAGAAATGTCAATTATATTATCCTAACTTTAGTCTGAGGTATTATTTATTACCAAACGTTAAAATCTAATGTTTTCACCCAAACATTTCTCAGAGAGGTAGGAGCTAGTGAGCTGGGAAGAGGGGGGGGGAGGGGAGATTTGAGTCCATTATTTGAGTGGACATTAACCTGGCGACTGTATTTCTCTTAAATATTAATTGTGTTTGCATACCATCATAAAATTAAGATGTTAATTTTAATACAACATAATTTTCTCCATTTAGTGCAAAAAAATAGTTAACAGAGAGAGAAGGTGAGAGAGAAGGTGAGAGAGAGAGAGAAGGTTAGAGAGGTGAGAGAGAGAGAGAAGGTTAGAGAGAAGGTGAGAGACAAGGTGAGAGAGAGAGAGAAGGTTAGAGAGGTGAGAGAGAGAGAGAAGGTTAGAGAGAAGGTGAGAGAGAAGCGTTCTCTAAGTTACATAAATTGGCTTTTAAATTCCTTTTTTATTGTATAATTTTATCTTTTATTTAGATTTTATTTGCATTAAGAAATTAAAAATAATATATTTTATGATATTTTAAACCTTTTATATTTTTGGATCACCTAAAGAGTTTCCACCAAGACGTGTGGAATGCTATCATTCTTCTTCACTACACCACAGTCATCATTGTACTCTAATTGGAATTTGTTTTTTTCAAGTAAAACAATTTAAAAAATAATATTCGTGTGAATATAATCAAATAAATCAGTACTTGTTCCATAAAATGTAATAAAGAACAAAGAAAACAATTAAACAACCAAAAAAATTTTTATTAATGTTTTACAATTTATTATATTTGGGTTGACGCGACTGATCAGCAATTGTATCAGTAATGGTCGTGGAACCGCGGTGCCTGACGACTGCGGCATCGTAGCTCTGAGAAGTTGTGACAGAGGCCTTGGAATCGCGGCTCTTCGCAGAACCGCCGCTCTTCATAGAACCGCTCGTCACGGCGCTTGTGGAACCGTTGCTCCTCGTGGCGCCTGTGGAACTGTTGCTCCTCGTGGCGCCTGTGGAACTGTTGCTCCTCGTGGCGCCTGTGGAACTGTTGCTCCTCGTGGCGCCTGTGGAACTGTTGCTCCTCGTGGCGCCTGTGGTCCTCGTGGCGCCTGTGAGGTTCCCGGCAGGGTGTAGCTGGTGGTAGCATGTGGGTTATGGTCTGTGGTCTGGAGGACACCATCTCCAAATTAACAGAGGTGATGAACTGATCAGGGACCCAAATCACAGCCTTAGGTGGGTACTCCTCAGCGTCCATGGTGGGGTCGTATTCAAGGATCACCCTGGGGTTAAGCCACTCCAGGTGATTATTGGGTATGAACACCAATAAGGCATCTTGACCCTTACCTTCAACAATTGCAAAGCGCATGATGGTGATGGTTGGTTTCTTTGTAATGTCTGGTGAGGTCAATTTCAAAATTCCGGACTTGGTTCAGTTTTAAACTAATATGGTTGGAATTTTACAATATTTGAATTAATATTGAGGACATGAAGTACTAGTGTAGTGAAGATGTACTAGTGTAGTGAAGATGTACTAGTGTAGTGAAGATGTACTAGTGTAGTGAAGATGTACTAGTGTAGTGAAGATGTACTAGTGTTGTAGTGAAGATGTACGAGTGTAGTGAAGATGTACTAGTGTTGTAGTGAACATGTACTAGTGTAGTGAAGATGTACTAGTGTAGTGAAGATGTACTAGTGTTGTAGTGAACATGAAATAGTGTAGTGAAGATGTACTATTGTTGTAGTGAAGATGTACTAGTGTAGTGAAGATGTACTAGTGTAGTGAAGATGTACTAGTGTAGTGAAGATGTACTAGTGTAGTGAAGATGTACTAGTGTAGTGAGGTCGCTCTCCTACACCTCCCTGGTTGGACACGAACTGTTATGGCTGACGGAAGAGCTTCAGCGAGCAGGTCGCTTATTAAATGACTGAATTGGGTGGTGGATACAGAAGACACAGCAATGTAGCCGAGGGTACTGCAGGAGGACTGTTGTCGGATTTGGAGCTGTCCAGCAGCAGTGAATGTGAAGAACAAGAGCCGTTTAAAGTTGTTAATACGAAAAGAAGAATAAAAGGAGGAATAGAGAAGGTACAAGTAGTGAAGATAATATTTCGCTCTTGGTGGATAAGAGAAAGAAAATTGATGGTGTGAGTCATTCTTCAACCATGATCAGTACAACGAGTTTAAACCCCATTGATGGTGTAGACGGCAGCAACTCATCAAGGAGGCCAAGTCTTTACTTCCCCAAGAATAATGGCCTGGATTTTCATGATGAGGTAAAGTGCTCAGTTAGACTCGCTAAGTGCCATCAAGTGCTCTTTAAAGAAGGTAAACATATTCCTTATATTACTATGAAAGATGAGGCAGCAGTTAGATATTTAACTACAGAAGGATTTGAGAATGTAGTGATGAAAAAGCCTGTGGAGTCCATTAGGAAATGTATGAAGATCATTCTTTTTGATTATCCTGTTTACCTCAACCCCGTGGATGTGTTGGCTGACGATAGATTTTTTGGGGCCAAGAGACGTGTAATTAAAATTGATGGAGAACTAGTACCTATGCCACAGCTAATTGCGCTAATCAAAGGTCCAGCGCCAGAGAAGGTCTTTGTGAGATGTGTGGGATATAAACGGGTTGCTGTCTACAACGAATCTCCAGTAATATGTTATAAGTGTTACAAGTGGGGGTACATGGCGTGGAAATGCCATAATGATTTTCGGTGTAGATTCTGTGGAAAAATGCATGAATCTAAGGTGTGTGGAGATAAAATTAAGGCAAAGGAGAAAATTACACCAAAATGCTGTAATTGCGGGGGGGGTTCACAATGCCAGCTCGTGGGTGTGTCCTAAAAAACCGAAAGTTCAGCAATTGCAATCACGAGCTCAGTCCACTAATGAAGAGGATAAAGGTGATGCTGTAAGGAGCGATGTTGCAGGGACACCAAGTGCTGTAAATGTGTGGGAAAAGCGTATGGAAACACGAAATGCAGCAGCACAGAAGGACATACGTAACGGGGATAATAACCTTACAGCCCCTAACATTCTAGTAGAACTCTGTAAGGAGATTGGTGAGCTCAAACAAGCAGTATTGGATATCAAGAAATGCTTGGTGAATCTTGTGCCATATAGTGATGTTGCTCTTGTTAATAAAGATAGTTCAAAAGAAAATGAAACATTAGTAGAGATGGAATCAAATATTGTGGATAGCAATCTAGAGCAAAATAGTAATCATAGTGAGTTAGGAAATAGAGTTGGTTCGGTTTCTAAAGAGAATGTTGTAAACAAGGAAAT